>NC_091149.1:16722927-16947723 GCF_041381155.1 Argopecten irradians | reverse complement strand
TATTTGTAAATGTATTTGTTAACCGCCATTGTTTGTTTTCGCTCAAATAGTGACTTTTATAACCAAATATTACTTGTATAGTTCAGGTTTATTTTCCTCGGAAGGATAAACTATGTTATCGCTTTTTGGCGGGACATTATTGCGAAAAGTGATGTGAAAAATATTTAGAACTTTTTGAATTATTTTAATAGCCATATCGGGAACGTGTTGGAGCCGTGGAATGTATTTATCTTTGTTTTAGTCAAAGATATTTGCAAATAGGTTCATTTGTCTTTGTTTTAGTCAAAGATA
This sequence comes from Argopecten irradians, assembly GCF_041381155.1. Lineage (NCBI taxonomy): Eukaryota > Metazoa > Mollusca > Bivalvia > Pectinida > Pectinidae > Argopecten > Argopecten irradians. The sequence continues at coordinate 16,947,432 of NC_091149.1, read as the reverse complement.
TTTGCAAATAGGTTCATTTACGACGCTCATTTATCTTCTATAATAAAGCAATGTTAAGTTTTAACAGAGAGTGGTGGGACGACTGGTTTGGAAATAGTCAGTATAATGTGACCATTATATTTGAGGTGTGCTGATTGCTATCCGTGTTAGTTAATATAGATTTCGCAAGGAATCTTGCGATTTGTTTGATGTTGTAACCACATCGTAGGCCATCGAAATAATTTTTTATGAAACTTTTAATTTTGGTTTTGGAAAGGAAGTGGGCTTTAAAAGTACCATGTTAATAAAAAATAACTATACCGCATTTCAGAAAGGTATCGAAAAAATATATCTCCTTTCCTGTACGGTAGTTCCTTCACTGCCTCCAGATGATCTTTGACGTTTCCGGGTACGTTAGGTGTAAAGTGTATGCCATCATAATATTTACTGACAAGTACTTCCCTTCCTTTATCCTCGATCTTCCTGAGCTCCATAGCAAGTATGATCATACAATCTGAAAATCATTACAGTGAATATTATCATTATTTTGGCAATACTGCAACAGTTTGTTTGTCGTATTGCGTGTTGGCGCACTGTCGCTCTTCACTTAACGCACTGTCGCATGGTGCATTGTCGCACTATCGGTCTTCTCTTGGTGCAATGTCGCACTATCGGTCTTCCCTTGGTGCATTGTCGCACTAGTACTGTCGCATGGCCATTGTTACACTGTCGCTTTTCGCTTGGCGGATTCTCGTACTGTCGCAAGACGCGGTCGTATGGAAAGTCAAAGCTGCCTTATTTTATAAATGTCCATTATATGATACGTTTTCATCATTATATGATACAAAATCATCATTATATGATACGACTTTATCTTTATATGATACGATATTGTCATTATATGATACGATTCATCATTATATGTAACGATATTGTCATTATATGATATGAACTTATCATCATATGATACGAATTTATCATTACATTTTGTACATGGTAGGAGTTCATCATTATATGAAGCGATATTGGCATTATATGGTACACGTTCTAATTATATGATTGGATGTTTACATTATATGATAGGATAATGTCATTATATGATACGATATTGCCATTATATAATACGAATTCACCATTATGTGATACGATATTATCAATATATGATACGAATTCACTATTATATGATACGATATCATCATTATATGACGGGATTTCGTCATTCTGATAAACTGACATTATATGGCGGGATTTCATCATTATATGATACCATTTCACCATTATATGCTAGCAAAATATGCTAATGAGAAGCGTTCACGTGACCAGGGCCGGTATAATTTTTCGGGATAAATTCACCTGTGCACCTTCGTCAGCGTTCGGAGACAGAGGCGGCTCGCTTGACAACTGAAGTTCTCGGTCATTTTTTTTTTGAGTGATCATCATAAATTTGTTAAAGTACTTCAAAAATATTTGACCTATGACCTTGATAATGAATAGATGCCATTAAGGCTATTGCAGAGGATTTTTTCTCAATTAACTTGATAAATTAAATATGTTTATATCATTCAAAATATTCAATCAAATTCCATGTTAATATTAACAACATCAATTTTGAATGGAAATCTTTGGCATAAATTAACGAATTTCTCAAATCAAAAGTCGCATTTTATGGGAAAAGTACAAATTACAAAAAGGAAGAAGGTTGCTAAAGCTGAATTTTTATTGCAATATCACTTATGATACATTATAGTTTTTTTGTGAATTCAATTCGTTAATTTATGCCAAAGATTTCTATTCAAAATTAATGTTGTTGAGTTAAAGATGCTCCACCGCTGACAAATGGTATTTTTTCATTATCAAAAACAAGAGCAGACGATTTAGTATTTTTCTTCGGGTACAAAAGTTACTTACTTTACATCATTACCACCATTAAAAAGTTTGAGCTCCTAATTTTACTTCAAGTTAAAAATATGAAAAATAATTAATTGCATCCCGAAAAAATTCCGTGGCACTATATATGGAATGAAGTAATGATTACCAATGCACCAAGGGCGAAATAAAATTATTTCATGTAATTTTTTTGTGTTAATTAGGCACATATATACACGATTAAACACCAAGTTTTGTTCAAATGATGAATATCATTTATTATTTATTCATTATCAAGGTCATAGGTCAAAGATTGTTTAAGTACTTTAACAAATTTATGATGATCATTTTTAAAAAAAAGTTGAAGGCCGAGAATCACAACTAAACTTACCAACTTCATTTGTCAGGCGAGCCGCCTCTGTCTCCGGACGCTGATGCAGGTGTACAGGTGAATTTATCCCGAAAAATTGTACCGGCCCTGGTCACGTGAACGCTTCTCATTAGCATATTTTGCTAGCATATAATGGTGAAAAGGTATCATATAATGATGAAATCCCGCCATATAATGTCAGTTTATCAGAATGACGAAATCCCGTCATATAATGATGATATCGTATCATATAACGCTAAATTCGTATCATATAATGGTGAATTCGTATCATATAATGGTGAATTCGTATCATATAATGGTGAATTCGTGTCATATAATGGTGAATTCGTATCATATAATGGTGAATTCGTGTCATATAATGGTGAATTCGTATCATATAATGGTGAATTCGTATCATATAATGGTGAATTCGTATCATATAATGGTGAATTCGTATCATATAATGGTGAATTCGTATCATATAATGGTGAATTCGTATCATATAATGGCAATATGGTATCATATAATGATGAACTCGTATCATATAATGATAAATTCGTATCATATAATGATAAGTCATATCATATAATGACAATATCGTAACATATAATGATGATATCGTATCATATAATGATGATTTTGTATCATAAAACGATGAAATCGTATCATATAATGGACAGTTATAATATAAGGTAGCTATGGCTTTCCATAGGGTCGCAGCAGCAATGCAGCAGTGCGACAAATAAAATCGTTCACCCCCTTTTGGGTGAGACAGAAAAATACACCCGTAGGTATAATGTATGAGAGAAAATTAGTGTACGTGCACGGGTCACCGAGTATGGTGGCTGGGAGCGGACATGAAATAAAAAAAATATATTGCGTGTGAACGCAATAGTATTGCGTGCGAACGCAAAAGTATTGCGTGACGCAAAAGTATTGCGTGTGAACGCAATAGTATTGCGTGCGAACGAAATAATTATTGCGTGCGAACGAAATAATTATTGCGTGTGAACGCAATTATATTGCGTGCGAACGCAATAATTATTGCTTATGAACGTAATTGTATTGCGTGCGAATACTATTGCGTTTGTACGCAATAAGTATTGCGTTCACACGCACACGCAATAATTATTGCGTTCGCATGCAATAATTATTTCGTTCGCACGCAATAATTATTTCGTTCGCACGCAATACTATTGCGTTCACACGCAATAATTATTTCGTTCACACGCAATAATTATTTAGTTCGCACGCAATACTATTGCGTTCACACGCAATACTTTTGCGTTCGCACGCAATACTATTGCGTTCACACGCATTAATTTTTTTATTTCATGTCCGCTCCCAGCCACCGTAACCGAGTCAGTGCGTCCTTGGTATTATTTCTATAAACCCGTAAACAACACATACGCCACAAATCTACACAATGTCTAACCTATATTATATAATACGCATGTATATATATGTACACAATTCCCTGCTAATAATACCTATTTACCTCAATACAGGTACACTTATGTCGTCTGAGGCTGAATTATGTGTATATGGCTATACCCATGTAATACAACCCGGTGACTGTACGGCACCTACAAAAAGGCAATTACAAAACTCTCACAAAACACTGACTTAAGTCGGTGAGACAAATCAGTTTCATGAACATTCCTTAAATTTAAAGATGCTCCACCGCTGACAAATGGTATTTTTTCACTATAAAAAACAGGAGCAGACGATTTAGTATTTTTCTTCTGTTACAAAAGTTACTTACTTTACACCATTAACACCATTGAAAAGTTTGAGCTTCTAATTTTACTTCAAGTTAAAAATATGAAAAATAATTAATTGCATCCCGAAAAAATTCCGTGACACTATATCCTATATGGAATTAAGTACTGATTGCGCATGCACTAAAGGCGAAATAAATTATTTTATATTATTTTTTGTGTTAATTAGGCATATATGTACACGATTAAACACCAATTATTGTTCAAATGATTAATATCATTTATGCTCTGTCGGCGGTGGAGCATCTTTAAGGAATCCCTTAACTTAATGTTTATAGTAAATATACCGACTTTTTAAATATTTTTTTTTCAAATCTCATATTTTCTGGGGAAAAAAATCACATGGCTGTCATATATACTCATCAGTCCATCCACCAAATACAAAAAAAAATGTATTACAACATCCATTTTCTTTGGCCCCCTGTGCATGCGAATGCTGAGCCAGTTAACAAATTCAAGTCCCTTATAGTACTAATACACAACTGCGACTTTACAGAATGGACGTTTTACCTTAGCTCTTATAGTATAAGCACAGGTTTACGACGCGCAAAAAAAAATACTAAAAATTTTCTGAAAATGGGATACAGGGCTAAGTAAACAACATTTCGGTATTTTTAGTATTTTTTTTTTTGTTTGTTTCGCGTCGTAAACCTGTAGTATAAGCAATCTTGAAAACAAAGACATACGTACATGTATACTAGTAATGCATCTAGAGTAACGAACTGAATGTGCATGACTGTGTTATTTCAAGCTAATTTTTAATGAGTTTTGCCATGGCTGCGCAATAATGCGTTTCAAGTAGTGGATTTAGGAGTTTAAGAAGTAAGTTTGCTTAATTTATTTAGACCGAAATCGGGTATATATATGTATTCTCCCAAGAATACAGTCTTCATATACAGATAAAGTATGGTCTTACCTGATACTGGCAGGTAGTCTGGGTGTGTTCCCCGAAATAAAACAAGTATACACAACATTGCTGTAACTTACACAAGGCTTGTATATAGTATGTGTGCAGCACTCTTTGTCATAAGTTATCAGGCTTGACGGTCACAATAACCTTGAAATAATTTAGACAAAATAAACGCTCTTACTATCACTCTCAGCAACGTTGTACAAAGAAACTTTATATAATACAGTAGTGAGCAATTTTGATAAAAATATAGGATTTAAAAGTGTCATGACAGATATCTTTTGTAAGTTGATATCTCTTCTGATGGCAAGGAATTTACACATAATTTAATTACACTGTATATGATTGAAATTAATGCTCATCAACAATGCCAGCTCGTGCTAGTGAGGACGTGTAGGTTGTGCCTATACCGTAAATATTCAATCTAATAAACGCCATCATCCCTTATTGAGGCCCCAATTTCACAAACATAAAGTTAAATGCAGACGGATAATATGAATACCTTACGTTTCTTTATTAATTTCATTTTGTAAATTGATTTGTGGCTTACTCTGTGCAATGATTTTATGAAAGGCTAGCCCAAAGCGCCTCCTCATTATTATTTTTGTTCGTTTTTTTAGCGCACACGGCGGTTACATTTTTGGGTTACAAGGAGCACATGCTACATAAAACTTGTCATTTTTCTTTCCCTTTCGTTTGTTTACTAAATATTTACATTGTGTATGTTTGTGTGTGACTGTCATTCTTCATGTAATCTTCAGCTCTGGAGGAAATAAAGAGAATGATAATAACTAAACTGGCGAAATATATAAACATGTAACATGAAGATATCCGGGCCCATTATTAACCGATGTATAATTTTGATTTTCAGGAACGCACTGGGGCTACGATATCTTGTACATGTTGCAAAATGGAAAAACAGATTACAGTACTGGCGATATTGATCTTTTTGAGTTTAAACCACTCGACAAAATCGAAGCCAAAAAGAGCCCAAGAGTTCTGGTATCACATTTGTATCCCAAACACATGCCCAGGGCCATGTTAGACGAGAAATGTAAGATTGTCTACATCTACAGGAACCCAAAGACACCAGCCGTGTCGATGCACTCATTCATGAAACGAGTGAGGATTGAAAATGTCAAACCGTACGCCGGAACTTGGGATAATTATTGTGATCTCCTCGTTACAAGAGATTGTGAGGTTTTTTTTAAATTTCATGTTTTGTTTACAGTGCATTTGTACATATAGACCTATTACCTTTCCGAACGGCTTGTAATTTTTAAAATGGGAATGTAAAACGTTATCGATAATTTTGTATAGTTATTAACTTACCGTTAATAGTAAACGTGTCATCACATTTTGAACAATTTGATTAACATAAACAAAATGTTTATTTTCATAACGCGGGTCTTTTTATGCTTCCCGCCGTCGTCATAAATACTGCGTGGTAGTTGACTAGATCACTGTGCCAGACGGCAAAACAGCGAACTGACTCTCAACTGTTATCATATATAACGCAGGAAATCTTGCATATGGTGTTGTAACCTTATCTTAGGCCATCGGTTTACCTAATAAGACGTTATTAATGGTTTTTTAAAGATGCTCCACCGCTGACAGAGCATAAATGATATTCATCATTTGAACAATAATTGGTGTTTAATCGTGTAAATATATGCCTGATTAACACAAAAATGAATATAAAATAATTTATTTCGCCTTTGATGCGTGCACAATCAGTACTTCATTCGATATAGGATATAGTGCCACGGATTTTTTTCGGGATGCATTTTTTTTTTTTTAATATTTTCAACTTGAAGTAAAATTAGAAGCTCTTACTTTTCAATGGTGGTAATGGTGTAAAGTAAGTATTTTTTTGTAACTGAAGAAAAATACTAAATCGCCTGCTCCTGTTTTTGATAGTGAAAAAAATACCTTTTGTCGGCGGTGTAGCATCTTTAAGATATATTTATGTTTTGTTCAGGAAAGGTAGTGGGCCTTTATAAGAGCCTTTCAAAATGGAATACTAAAATAGTTAGAGTTTAGAAGTATGGTGTTGATGAGCGTCAAATTTTGTTTACACGTTAATTAAAACTATAATAACTTTAACGCAACTTTTTTTTTGGTTTCAAAACGCATGTTAAACCCTCAAATTAACTCTTTCCTAAAAAAACATAACTTAATATTTGTTATAAATATATAGTTAAAAGGTTCATTTTTTGTACTGAAGTTTGTTTTAGTCGTTCGTCTATTTACAGTGCTATATAATTCCTGGTTCGAACACGTAAAGGCATGGTTGGACTTTAAAAAGAAAAATCCGGACATTCCTATGTTATTCTTATCATACGAGGATATAAAACGGGTACATAACTGTTAGTCCATTAGGAGGGGAGGAGAAGAGGTGGACGAGGGAGGAGGGGGAGTGGAAGGAGGGGAGAGGAAGAGGATGAGTGAGAGGTGGAGAGAAGGAGGAGTAGAGAGGAGGAGGGGAAAGGAGATGGAGGAAGGAAAGGCAGGGGAAGAAGGGAAAGAGGAAGCGGATGACTGAGGGGTGGAGAGAAAAGGAGGAGAGCGAAGGGAGGGGAGCATGAGAGAGGATGGAGAATGAGAGAAAGAAGAGAGGGAGTAAGGATGGAGGAAGGGAGGAGGAACGAAAGAGGAAGAGAAGGGCAAGAGGAGTGGGAGGAGTTGGGGAGGGGAGAGGAGGAGAAATGAGGAGAGAGGATGGGAGGAGGAGGAGGAAAGAGATGGGGGAGGTGGAGGAGGAGGAAGAGGAGGAGAGAGAAGGGGAGGAAGAGAGAGAAGGGGAAGAAGGGAGAGAAGGGGAGGAGGAGGAGGAGAGAGAAGGGGGAGGAGGAGAGAGAAGGGGAGGAGGAGAGAGAAGGGGAGGAGGAGAGAGAAGGGGAGGAGGAGAGAGAAGGGGAGGAGGAGGAGAAGGGGAGGAGGAGGAGGAGGAGAGAGAAGGGGAGGAGGAGGAGGAGGAGAGAGAAGGGGAGGAGGAGAGAGAAGAGGAAGGAGGAGGAGAGGGAAGGGAAGGAGGAGGAATGATAATATAATTAAAGATGCATAATAATTGATAATTTAATTGCTGCTAAATTTCTATTTATACTGAAAATGATGAGCTGTTTTTGTCAATACCGTGTGATTGTTATACTGCACAAGAATATGGAAAGACCATGTTTCATATTATTTATTGGTAGTATTGGTCAAATATCTGTGTAGAAATAAGCTTTCAAACTCCGAGAAAAAAACCTTAAAAGTACTAATAATATGAATTTAAGTTTGTTTGTTGAGTTTTACGGCCCATCGACAACTAAGGTCATTTAGGGCCAAACTACAAGTCATGCATTAATATCAGGATAAAAGATCAGGGTAAGAAAAGGCAGGTAAGGACGAAAACACAGATTGTAAACGTTTATTTGATAAAAAAAAGGTTTGCATTGGATAGAATAGTTTTGGCTAAAACACATGAGAAAACTCATGCACAAAGTTGATGAAACGATGAAATGTTCAGTTGAAACGATGATATGATGAGAAAACGTTCATATTTTGTTTAAAATACCTATCTCTTTGAGATAATTGAAAATACGATTATCTCTCACGGCATGAAACAAAGTGTACATGTCGGAGACATCGTAGTACTTATCTCGTATGTGCTTAAAATCAATACAGTGCACTAAAATATGTTCCACTGTGAGAGGAGAATCACATGCATGGCATGTGGGAGGATCCTCCCCTCTCAATAGATAGGAATGTGTAAAATATGTGTGTCCAGTTCGGAGCCGAGCGAGAACAACTCCCTCTCTGCGGTCTCTCCGACTGGACAGTTTAGGATTAAGTGTAGGTTGAATTTTAAACAGTTTATTGTTTGTTTCGGTAGACCACCTTTGTTGCCAATGGTGTTTGATGGCTGACTGAATTGAAGGTTTGATGTCGGTGTATGGTAGTTTCAAATCTGTTTGTGCTAGGCGAAGAGCAGTCTTAGCTGCTTTATCAGCCTGTTCATTCCCCTTTATACCCACATGACTGGGAATCCAGAGATAAGTAATTTGAGTTTTAGAAGATAATCGAAAGGTTCGGATTAAAAGATTTTGGATTAGAGTGTTTCTAGGGTTTCTTGATGTCAAAGCCTGAAGAACCGAAAGAGAGTCTGAACAGATGATTGCCTTTTCAATGCGGTGTTCTTCGATATGTGGTCAAGAATTTAAGACAAAGCCGCGGAAGAGCGCAGCTACATATAATGACAGGATTGTAACTCAGAACTTTATATATGTCTACTTTTTTGACGGTATTAACAATGTGACAATTAATAAACTTAATATAATCCGGTCGTTGAAGTTTTCATAAAAAAATTATTATGAAATTGATCCATTTTCAGGATCTTCGAAGCTGTGTCCGAAAGATGCCAGAATTTCTCTGGGCCAATCAAAACCCCGAATTCCTTGATGACGTTACAGATAAATGTCAGTTCAGTGTCATGTCGAAAGCGAAAAGTATGAATAATGAAGAACCATCGCTAACTAACGATGGTAGTAACCCATTCTACAGGAAAGGTAACCGTGTAATACTGACTTTTCTCTCATACCTTCACGTGTAATACTGACTTTTCTCTCATACCTACTGGCTGGTCTAGGGCAATACACTCATGTCGCCTGAAGCTGTATTGCATGTAATGAAGCCTCGAGACGTCACAACGTTAACAAACTAATTTTTGGGTGCAATTTTAACTTTTTTTTTCTTCAGAAACTAGGCTGCATTTATTTTAAAAGATACAAACAGCGGGAATTGAGTTGAAAATATCACGCAATTTCCATGTATGGAGAATTGACTTGCAGTCCCGTTTTCTTTCTGAATACGGGTATGATATCGGCTTGTCTTATACAACACACTCATGCCGTTTGAGGCTGTATTATATGACTACACATGCAATACAGCCTCCTGACGTCACGGCATCAGCAAAATTACTATTTCCTCGGTAACATTTTTAGGTCACCTGAGCTGAAGTAATTTCAATGAAATTTTGCACAAACCTTCTAAGGTATAAGGCCAATCAAAATTGTGAATTATATGGTCTCTTCACCAGGGGGATGTGGGAGGGGCAGAAAGGGGTAAAAATGACTAAAATTTTCAAAAAATCTTCTCCACTCACAGATGTCCTTAACATAAATTGTGAATTATATGACCCTGGGGTCTCTCGTTTCCCATTGGGGAGGGGGTTACGTTTACTCTAGTTTATATAGGGAAATAACATTTTCGAGTATTATTTGGTCATTTGTAATAGGAAATAAGTAAAATGTTGTCAGAATTATCAGTATGGGATGGCCATTGAATCATATTTACAAATTTTCCATGACTGACCCCCAGAGGCCTTAAGGGCGGGGTCAAAAGGGGTCAAATAGGCTAAAACTTCAAAAATCTTCTGAAATTCAGGAAATGGTAGAATCCTATACTCTTCATAGATGGAAAGGTATTAAGGTCCTTTACAAAAATTGTGAATTATATAACTATGGGGTCTCACGTTTCTCCCTGGGGAGGGGGTTATGTTTACTGTAGTTTATGATAGGGAAAACACATTTATGAGCATTTTTTCGCTCAATTTTCAGAGTAAATGAGTCAAACTTGGTTATAATTATTAGCTTGAGATAGCATTTTAATATCATACCATATTGGTCCTGGCCGACCCCCTGGGGGCAGAGGGGCGGGGCCAAAAGGGGCAAATAGGCTAAAACTTCAAAAATCTTCTGAAATTCTGGAAATAGTAGGCTCATGTACTCTTGATAGATGGAAAGGTATTAAGGTCATTTACAAAAATTAGGAATTATATAACCATGCGTTCTCACGTTTTCCCCCTGAGGAGGGGGTCAAGTATACTATAGTTTATATAGGGAATATCCCTTGGGGACCAGAGTGGTGCGGCCAAAGAGGGTCAAAATAACTTAATTACAAAAAAAATCTTCTGAATTCACAGGTTTGTTGGGAACAAACTCTCTTCATAGATTAAAAAGTCAAATTTATAAAGTCACTGACCGACTTCAATTGCCTGTATATTAGTGTTTATATGTCTTTGCTACATTCTAAACGAAATAAGGTGACTGTTATGGGCCTCTTGTTTTCAGAAACTAGGCTTGGTTTACTATATAAAACATCCAGACAATGGGATTTGCAGTGATGATGGACACGTAATGAATTGACTTGCTGTCGCGATCTTCTTCAAAATAGCGGGATATCATAGTTGTAAAATAGCAATAAAACGTCGAGGTATGAAAGAAACATACATTTTCATATGTGGATATGAAGGATAGGGATATTCTACGATCGGGATCACAAAAAGTAAAAATCCTCGGTTTTACAACATTTACAGCATGGAAAAGAGTCTTTCAATATCTCAAATATACTCGTATCAATATCTCAAATATATGTCAGTACCTGACTTCGTTGTATCGTCATATAGGCGGGTGCTCCGAAAAATATACGGAGGAATTTACGCTGTTACATACATACACATGGCAAAACCAACAGAGTTTATGAATATATATCACCAAGATTAATCGAGAATACAATAATTTTGTTGACGCAGTGACGTCACAAATTGTTTTGCAAAGGAAGACAACCGCAGCCGACATGATTGTACCAGTATCGTATGGGATATAGCAAACTAGAATTACACCCGTAGATATGAGAGAAAAAGGTATGCAACTACTTATATTGTCATAGCCTCCAAAATTTAAAATAAATATAAAAGATTAACGTATGTCTCATGATAGAAGATCATATATGGGAAATAATATGTTTCTGTGGCTCTTATACGTTAGGCGATATCGCCAGGATGTATGAAAGTATGTATTCAGTAAACAAATTGTACATAATTGTGCATTTTACATTGCATGTCTATCGCAAACATATTCATTCATTATTGTAGCATTATAAAATCAATTCCGTTTGTAACAGCATTTTGATTGGCCTGGAAATTTATATCACCTAATAACCTAAAATGACGTCACCATTTTTAACTTCGTCTCAGATTGGCTAATTCGACGGTGTAATGGATTCATGTAAACATAGTCTCTCAGGGCATTTGCAATTTCACAGGATTAGACTGAATGACAAGATTAACTTATTTAGCCCCATTAGTGTTGAAGTCCAATCATAGATCTAGTCGGGTTAATCTAGAAAATAAATGTATCGCTAATATTTTTATTTTTGCATCTGTTATTTCACAGGTTTGTTATATCTAACGTTTTCAGTAGAAGATTTGTTAGTATTATCAATGTTGTAGGTGAAGTTGGCGACTGGAAGAGAAGTTTGATAAGGTGTTCGCGGAAAAGATGGCGGGAATCGATCTGGAAGTCAAATATACTCTGTGATTGGATTTTTTTAAAATCAACTATGCTATGGTATGATGGACAATTACATATTATATAATGTTTGTGACATAACTGCATTACCGACATAGTGTGAAGGACCTTAAATGAATGTTAATTTCTTATAATTAAAACACATGTTTTTATTATTTTCTTTTCTATTTTTGTGAGCCTTTGAGAAAATCTCTTATGGAAGGAACACAGAGATACATTTAGATACATTTTATTACACGTGTAATATTATAAATTATGTCGTTTTACATTCCCATTTTAAGATTAAAAGCCGTTTTGGAAAGGTAGTGGGCGAAACGTCCAGGGTCTAACCGTCTTCGGGACGAAACGTCTAGCATCCAACAAAATGGCTTATAAGCATACATCAACTGTAGCGGCACAAAATAAAAAAAAAACTCGACAAATACGTTGAATGTTTCACGACATTTATTATTTGCAAAGTATGCACAATTCAGTCAGGTATTTAAGATCGGCTGACCAGACACATGTCAACATAGACTGCAGCGCACCTAGCTTGGTGTGTGGCATCATCGATAATCCATGGGTTACTATCACTGATGTTGTATCAACTCATGGACTATTTCATTAAAACTAGAGGCAGATCAGAAGAAAAATCACAGGCCTGCAGAAACTTCTTTGAAGATAACCGAGACAATGACACCCAACTTCAAAGCAACAGAGTCAACCACAGTGTATCAAATTTACTGTGCTTTCAGTTGCCTCTAGTTTTACTATGAAATAGTCCAGGGTGGATATAACGTCAGTGATAGTAGCCCCTGGAGTGTTCAGGATGACTGTATATTGCAACCATGGGTACATTGTACGGGTATAATGTAAATATATACTGTCTATGTTACTATCGAATGTATACGAATAAATATATTAGACAAGAATAAAAATATCAACAAAATATTGAAGTTAATTCCACCAAGAACAATTAAGGACGCCAGGAGGAGCCAACGCCAGAAACTACTACAAACTACAAAAACACCACATCGACAACCAAATACTAACTAAACATTTAAGTTATAAAACCTACCGGTACATTTACAATAATGTACTGTTTAATCCAATGTTTACAATGAGACGCGGTGGCCGAGTGGTTCAGATGTCCCGACATATTATCACAAGCCCCTCACCTCTGATGGTGCGAGTTCGAATTCCATGTGAGACAGTTGCCAGGTACTGACCGCCGGTTGGTGGCTTGACTCCACCAACAAACCAGAGGCGTGTCCAGGAAGGCGAGCACTCGCATAAGAACGGACATGATTATTCTCTCCTATTGTGACAAAGACAACAATAAAAAATGTCATGTTTTTGTTCTGATGACTAACTGGACTAATAGAGTTTTGGAAATAGGAGTTCGATACCGAAGATTAAAATGAAATGAAAATAATATGGTGGTTTGGTTGACTTTGATCTATTTTGAATCAAAGATAGCTATTTGACCCTAATTATGATTTTACTGGAATTTCACTGTTTTAACCCACAACAAATTAAAGTGAACAGTCGGGCAAGGATGGCTAAAGTCGGTAAAAATGGTGTGAATGTATCCAGAATAATTTCTTATGGAATAGAAAAATAAACTTTCTCGTCAAAATCTGTCTGCGCACGTAGAAATTAATTTAAAGTATAGGAATCCTAAAACGTCCTCCCGGCTGACTATGCTCGTGGTTACATTTCCACGCAGCCTCGCTTTCAATGCTTTCACCTTTTCTTTATTTCAATGGTCAGAACTGGGAAACGTAAGCAGACCTTGACCGTCGTATTAATATGTGAGAACTTTTGGAAGGCCAATAAACGCATTTAGACTGGTTTTCTTTGCCCGACTATTCCCTTTAAAGCAATATTTCCAAAATTGATTGTCTGATAAGTATGAATATTTGCAAAATTGATAAACCAATGTTCAACGAGACTGAAACCTCACCAGAGCAGATTTTGTGACAAAATGGTATCCACATATCAGTTAATAGTCATTTATAAGATGTCTACACAGGGAACACTGTACAATATGTTTAAAAGCCCACTACCTTTCCTAAACGACTTTTATTTTTGAATGGCAACGTCAAACGAGATTGATGATTTTGTAGAGTCGCAAACGTTACTAGCCTACCGTTCATACTACACTTATACTTGCCTTCTGAACAATTTAATTAAAATAAATAAAATGTTAATTTTTATAACGCAGGTCGTCTCATGTTTCCCGCCGTCGTCCTAATTACCGCACGTTAGCTGACTATCGCTACACCAGACGGCAAAACAGCGAAATGAATCTTCAGTGTTAAAATAGATTACACAGAGGATAGTGTATCCAATTTGGTGTTGTAACCTCATCTTTAGGGCAATCGATATATGTTTTTTGATGTATATTTTGAAGAAACTTTTCATTTTTGTTTCGGAAAGGTAGTGGGCCTTTAAGGGATCGAAACGAAGGGAGGTAACTTGCACCTAAAGTATCGAAGAATGCCCAAACAAGCTTTTCTGAATTCAGCGCAAAACAGAAAACATGAAATCAATATACCTGTGGCTGAGAACCACGCGATACTTGAAATAATTCTCCCTACCATTTTAGCTTCCTTGTATTGAGATTCTATGTTTTCCGATAATCCATAATCTATTATTACGTAATACAATAAAAATATCGTATGAGGTAATTCTGCTGCTAGAAAGATTGTCACATTCACTATGGACATATATATAATTTGGGTTAAGTTTTCAAATGAAGTAGACCATCGATTCGTTTCCTGTAACTGTCGGCGAGTTTTTATATATCGTGAATATCTAAAAACGCAAATTATTTCAGTTAAAACCAGAAGGAAACATGGCACAACCCGTAGTATAAAAGTCCGGATAAAAAACCCGAAATCATGGAAGAAAACTATCCAAGGGTTAGTTTCTTTTTGTATACTGTTATACATGACTAGGATATCTTTATTGAAAAATTCCTTTGATTGAACTTCAAGTGATTCTCTAGAGCATATTAACACAAGGCCCTGCAGGTAGGGCGTTAGAATTGTACCTGCTGCCCCTATTGCATGATCGTAAAAGGCGACTAAATTTAGGATCTTATCTTTTCTCTTCTTCCTAACTGACTTTATCTTTCCCAATGCCTCCTTTGGCACCGCCTCACTTTTGGCCTTGAGTTGAGCGTTCGCCCCTGTGAGGAAGGCTCTGGGTTCTGTCCCCTGGCCGAGACACACCAAAGTCTATAAAAGTGGTAGTTTCTGCTCCTGCTTAGCGCTCAGCATACAGGGAGTGGGACGACTGGTTCGCCCGTTGTCAGTATAATGTGACCGGGTGGGGTGTGTTGCTTGGTGTCTTCGGCGGCATGCTTCAGTGATATAGCACTATAAAAAGGGCAACAGTTCCACTATACAAGAAGACACAACATGAATATACCGCAGTCTTCCAAAATACGCACCTCGCATAACATACACGCAGCACACCACATACATGGGAGGCCGTCCTTACATGACCATAGCTGTTAATAGGACGTTAATTAATCAAACAAACAAAACAAAATATTAACACAAAACCTGGAGTACATGTTAATAAGACAACACAACTACAAAGTATGGTATATCCACGTGCATATTTGACCTTTAAATATTTGCGCGCCTTCAACGGGAAAGAAATTATGAACAACTTTTGAAATGAAATTCCTAACATTATAAGGATTGAAAGACTCTGAAGAACCGTTGGTAAAATATCTAGCAAAAGAATTATCAATACACTAAGGTTAAACGGTATAAAATCAGTGTAAATCTGAAAAATAATAAAACAAAAAATGACAGGCAGCTGAAGTAATACAGTTAAAGTATCAAAAATGGCTTTCATTTTTAAGAGATAAATATTCAAGTTTATTGACATGTGTACAGCCAACATATAGAAGATAAACATATTTAGTATGATGGTTAGCGTTCCCATCGTTGGTAAAATGTACCGATAATAATATGCACTCCATGTTGAATCCAAGTATTCATTTTCTACGCTGAAAACATATTCTCGCATAATATGATATTCACCACAGAAGTCCCAGAGTCCGCTTCTGTTACACAGCAACTCAAACACTCTCCACTTGGTTAAATCTAAACCTGGATGTTTAGCTTCGAAACCTTTTATCATCTCAAAACAATCTTTAAAGTCAGTGGAATTTGGGCTATGAAACACTTCCTCGCATACCCCATATGCTCGTCCATGTTTTTGTGCGCATTTCGTGTAGTCGGTCGTTGTATTCTGGGCTGATATTTGATCACAAAAAGCGGTTAATTGTGAAATCCAAGTAAACATTTCTTGCAGAACTGCAGGTGTTATTGACATGAATAAAAGAAACAGATCCGTCATGATATTCAGACAAAATTCAAACCGGTCCTGGTCTTTCTCATCGTTATACCACTCTGTACAGACAGAAAGTGCGGTTACGTTTTCCATTCTTATTCCGAGTACGATTTTATCTATCAAAACAGTGATTTCTTCTTTTATCTACTTTAATGTTGTGCAGTCACTTGATTTTAGTGTATCCTGATAATATCCATCAATTCTGGGATTCCATCCTGAACCAATGAAGTTCAGACGTTGTCTTTCCTCCAGCGTAATGGCCTACTATTTTTATTGTGTGCTATTTAACTGCAGGTACAATACGGGCGTATTTCCTTATAACTATAACTATCACTCGAAGTGTGAAAATGTCACAATCAGTAAGGTGTACTTCTGTCGCTCCGTGAATTAACGATAATATTGCGTTTATGAGGTTATATATATATTTGAGGACAGCATCGATTGACGTCACATGGAAACATGTGTTCGCGGCTTCAGAAAGGGGAAAGGGCACTGTGAATATCTCTAAGCGATCAAATGGATTTTTATTGTCCTTCAGTTAAATATTGAACGGACTTTGTAAGCTTTAACCAGAAACTTTTTATGTGCATTTTTCTTCATAAGTAAAATTCGTACTTATTGTGTTCGAGAGGTGATTGAAACTTATACTGATAAAGTATAATATTGTAAGACTCTTCCTTCAATATGTGGATAGGAAAGAATGGGATACATATTCTGCACAAGAACAACAAAATGTAGTAAATTGTTGAGGTTTGTGATCCCGATGGTAGAATATTCGTCTCCGTCTTATTCGGACATAAAAGTGTATTTTCTCGATGTTATTACAGAAATACCACCATTTTGTATTTCTCCGAACACCAAGACTGCAAACCAATTCTTCAAAAATGAAAATTGTGCGATGCGTTACGAGTAAACCCCACTGTTTATGTCTAATGTAACCATACTCTCATGGTTTCTGAAATTGGTGTTCCAATTTTACCGAGAAGACAACCTTGGTATAGGTGCCATGACGTCCAGTGCTGTATTGCATAGGTAGCCACGTAAACATCCACAGATGACATGAGTGTATTGCATTGGATACACACATAAAGATATGAGATATGTTTTTGTTCTCCAGATGACAAATATTGATAAATGAAAGAATGGGTTTTTAGTTTGCTTTTAAAAAATCAAGATTAATAATGCACACCCAACAGATAATATTTTCTCTTATCCCGGACAGGGATATCCGGTGTGAGATTTTTCTATCTAACCCTAATAACATTACGTGCTCACATAGGGAAAAAGAAAAAAAAAGAACCATTCATCCTGTTTAAGTGAGCTGGAGACCTCAATTCTCGAGATAACATTCTTAAGCTTCTTAAGAATAAGAGTGGTGTCCGACAGCTTAACACTATAACTGACAGGTTGAGATTCTCACGTATATTAAACCTTTGCATGACAAGCGCATCTCTTTTATACTTGCTACCTTACTGATGTACATTGTAACACAGTGGTATGACTAACTCAGATTCATCACATTGTACACGTTAATATATAAGCCATAGATATATGTAAAAAAAATCCGAATTCCCTGGCCATTTGTCTTTGTCATCAACAAAATGATTATTTTTGATATTCATATCGTTGCAAGAAAAAAACATGTCACCAAGTTTTCGAGAAAATCCAGTAATATTTGTGAGATTAAGACGAAAATTGCATTTTGCATTATTCAATTAGCCATAACTCCGCCAAATAGGGGAGTTATTGCAGGGAAATGGCAGAAAATGACATTTTTTAAATTTAATCAAAGGGCCATAACTTTGCTATATAAGGTCTGTCGCAAGCGGCGATCGAAGTTGGTTAAGCTCTTAAGGCATTTAACTTTGTTACTTAGTTTTAACAATATTAGTTTTAACATTTGTTAGTTATTATACAGAAACTGCAGAAAAATGGCATTTGTAGTAAGTTAAAGGGCCATAACTCTGATAAATAACATCCACTGAAAGAGTTAGTTGATCGAACCTGGCCAGGCACTTAAGGCATTCAACTTTGTTACCAAGTTTGAAAAAAATCGGTAAATATTTATTACAGTTATTGTACGGAAGTGACAGAAACTGACTTTTTTAAAATTTAAGCAAAGGGCCATAACTCCGCTAAATATGGTCCATGAAAGTTGCGATCGAACTTGGACGAGTACTTAAGGCATTTGATCTTATTACTAAGTTTGAAGAAAATCGGTAAACATTTGTTACAGTTATTGCAAGGAAACGAAGTTAAGTGTTACAGACAAACGGACATACATACAGGCAGACGGACAAACCGATAAAAGTAATACATAAGCTTACATAGGTGTTGGTTTGACGCCATTTGATGATTCAATGACGCCGGTCGGGATTCGCCGTCTTAGGTCATATAGGATTGGTGTGATTTATGTTGTAACATCTAAAAAATGTATCGTTATCTGTTCTACTTCTGATGATCGGTCATTGACATTTCTTCAGTACGTTTTTCAAATTTCAAATTCGAAAGAGAGAGAGACTTTATTTCTATAATCAAAATGCTTATAATGACATTATTAACTATTTAATTACATTTGAAACAAGCCCTTCGTTAAAGGCGACAGACGTTGATGCTAAACAACTTTTCAAATATGTCTACTCCACAAATGTATGTTATGTATGTTCATTTTTTCTTCACGCTTTCTTTAGTTCACTCCTGGCTTCCTGTGAATGTTCGTTACATAAAAAACTTGTAAGGAAGGTTAAGTAACAATCACATTTTTTACATTTACATCTACCTAGTAATTCTATTAACATGTATGCCCTGTAGATTAGGGCACTAGAATTGAACCTGCTGTCCCTATTGCATGATTGTAAAGGGGGACTTAATTAAGGATAATGTCTTTCCTCTTCTTCTTAACTGACTCTATTCTTCCTAACGTCTCACTTGATACCACCTCACATTTGGCCTTCTGTTGAGCGCTGGCCCCTGAGAGGTAGGTTCTGGGTTCTGTTCCCTGGCCGAGACACATAATAGTCGATAAAAGTGGTATTTTCTGCTCTGACGGCTCAGCGCTCAATATACCGGGAGTGGGACGACTGATGCGCCCGTTGTCAGTATAATGTGACCGGGTGAGGTATGTTGCTTGGTGTCTTCGGTGGCATTCTTCAGTGATATAGCACTATAACCAGGACAAAAGTTCAACTATACAATACGACACAACACGAATATACCGCAGTCTCCCAAAACACGCTACACACAACATTCATGGGAGGTCGTCAAACAAGTAATCCTACTTTATTGCATAAAAGATCATATATCGATATATATTGGATAGGTGTGGCTATAAACAGGAAAATGAGGGGAAAATAATGGAGAGATGAGAAGGTATAATTTAAAAGATTTTGATGATGCAAGATCTGGAGAAAACACATTCCAGTCATGGATAGTATGGGGAAAGATTGAGTGTTTGCGAGGGTCTGTTCTGTAGTAAGGGGTTTGGAATTCGAGAGGATGAGAGTGATGAGTGGGAAATAAATCACAATAGATAGCGAATTTTTAAACCTTACATTCATTTTCCAACAAATCCACCATTCATTATTTTGGTATCCATGCCGACTAAAGTTCTTGTTTCAAATGAAATTGTTGTATCATTTTAACACAAAACTCACCCTTTTACCTGGTGAACTTTCCTAATATACTGTCATAAAAGATATATATCCACCCGGTAAGGGGATTTTGTTATCAATATACCGTGATATCGTAGGTGTGAATTGTGCTGTAATAACTTACCGTTCGCTTGTCCTCTCTGTGAACTTTCCTATTCAAACGAACATGATGAGTACTGTAAATAAATTTATTTTAACGTTTACTTTTAATGTTATCGCGAATACATCAATTTATTCATATATATTTTACATTCGCGAAACAGTCGATTTTCGACACATTATTCAATTCACGTTTATTCTCAAATTATTCGATTTTCTATACATAATTTAATTCACTTTTATTCTCAAATAATTCGATATTCGTTACATATTTTAATTCACGTTTGTTCTCAAATCATTCGATTTTCGATAAAGAATTTAATTCGGGATTATTCTCAAAAAATTCGATTTTCGATACATAATTTAATTCACGTTTATTCTCAAACATTCGATTTTCGCGTGTACAATATTTCGCGTCTTCGGTGTTATCAACTTTATCGTCAATGTATAAATATACGTTTTTACGATTGTTACCAGATCCTCTATTGAACGGAGTGGTTATAAGGATCTATATTTTAATCAGATTGAGCAATTTCAATCCACTAGATTTTTTCACTACTGTAAAGTTTACCATGTTTTATGGTGTGAATAATAGTCAGACATGGGCCGTTTGGCTTTAGAGTGAAACTCTAGTTATTTATGACATGTTTATGACACCAAAACATTAGTATATTCTTTTGAGGAATATCTAACGTCAAAATATAAGGTACACCGATATACGTTTTGCTAAATAGAACATCTTTTAAGTAAATAAACCCATAATGACACAAAAAGGAAATACTTCTGACGACTAGTGCAGGGAATTATGCATAAGAAAGTTTTATTTTTGATGTAGGTCAAAATTCAAAATATAGGTTATAATGAACTTATAATGAACATTTTGTTAAAAGTACTATGATAAATGTATAAGCAAAACATTTTTTTTTGTTTAGATGTAGGTCAAAGGTCAATATGTAGATTAGATTGACCAAACTTTGGTACAAAAACCTACATGGAATACGTTTAACTCAAGTATGATGTCGCTAAAGCAGCTTTTGATAAATGGCAGTGACGAGTGTAGGACATTTTTTGTTTAATATTTTGAACTCTCTGTAATCTCAGTACTTCGATATTGGGACAGAAGTAAAGAGTTAGACGTCAAAAAGAGCTAAAAAGTCGGCATATTCAGTGATTCATCGACAAGATATTTTATAATATTAAATGTACTGTGTTATCTGGGATAGAACCTGTATAGGCATAGCCTGTTGTTCGACCGCTTTTCATTTTTATATGAAATACAGATCATTACAATCAAAAGATGATCTGACAACATCCCGTAAGGGGTCACGTTCGGATGACCTTTTTCGGGATGCAATTAATTATGATTTTGATAATTACTGTAACAGGTCTGATATTTTCCAAAATGAGTACTTATGTTGAAATGAAAATCAAGTATATTGCTTCATTATACATATTTGTGAACAATGTTTAACTGTTGAATGTTTTTTTCAATGTAAGCCTAGTATTTTTAAATATTTTTTTCAATAACAGATATATTAAAAAGAATAATAATAATTATATCTTTCCTGGGAATCATGGATCGTCATAATTTAAGACCAGTAAATTGCAATTGGTGAATCAAAGTTTTGACCTAGAGCTAGTCTGGTTTTTTTCCATTTTGAATAAAATTTGATATAAATAGGGGCTCGGTTGAATCATTAAACGTTGTTTTTAATTGCTTTTTAACAATATTGCTTTTTAGTTAATTCGGCGATGAAAGGGTCAATATTTTATAATTAATTCAATGTAAATTTTAAATTAAAATAAAATAGCGCTCGAATGACACTTGGATCCCTCCGCCTCTAAAAATCTGAAAATGGATTTTTTTTTTAAATCGCTAGCTCGCTCCCAATTTTTTTCTCGGTTCCCGAAGAGCAACTTATTTATTTGTTGTGGCCTTACTCATTCAAGAAATAAATGTACGCAGTTCCTTAATCAAAACAGATTCCGTACGTTATCAGAAACATGTGTATATATTATATCTCTAAGGTAATCAAGAAACTTGAAATACACCATATGTTGAAAATATTATCAACTAAACATTACCGAGTAATGAATTATTTTGAACATCTTATGTGCCAACTCTAAAAATGGACAAACAAATTATATTACTAATAATTCTTTTGACAATCATATACACTATATCCGGAGTTTTGGATTTGCAATACTAAAATAAGATTGCGTCGACAAATTTTCTCAACGTGGATACTAACTGAATGTCCTATTTTAAGTCGTGAGTTTGCGGTGTAATATCGTACACGGGTAGATTTTCCATATTGCCAACAACAATGAGTGGTTTCCGATTTTTGTCATACCATTCAGCACATGCGATGCAGCAGCGATACAGTTTTTAGTTTTTATTAGTTTTATTTAAAACGATCAACTTTACCACAACAAAAATACATTTGGCACAACAATGTACAATAAATGTCAACATGGGGGGTTCGTGACAACAATTGTTCCGCTGGCAACAACACGGGAAATTAAATTAGAAATGATCGAATATTCTAAAACAAAAACGCATTTGGAACAACAATGTACAATAAATGGCAACATCAGGCACTTACTACAACATCATTTACAACAAATAAACGCATGCAGAGATCAGGACAACGAACTAGAAATAATATATGCTGTTAGCTAAAGACAATTAAAATTTTAATGAAAACAGCAAAAACGATATAATAAACACAATATAATTAAATAACAACAACATTGATTAAACCAACAGTTTAAGAACGTAAAGCAACGGCTTGAAAATTGGTCGGAAGCTCAGAACCAGTGTAAATAATACAATTCTAGGGTTTGCAGGAGGTAAATATCAAGATATCAGCTTTAATGATAGCTTTGGCACTCTTTGCAAGAAATCGATTGCAAAAACGGATTTGAAAGATATATCAATGAATGAACCATCACATATGATGTCAGGTGTTGACAAAGTCCCGTGACAGTTTAATTTTTGACTATGCGACGTAGCAGAGTCCGAGCTCGATACCACACTTATTCCATTGGTACGGATGTAGGCCCGTGATGATCCTACAGTAAACCCCGTACCGTGCACTGCCGTGTTGTTAATGGTAGGGGGTTCGTCACAGCTGGCTGAAATAATAATATCATAGCATTACTGTATATAATGATAATAATGATAGTAGGGGGACCGTCACAGCTAACTAATAATAATATCATAATATTGTTATATATAATGATAATAATGATAGTAGGGAGATCGTCAAAGCTAACTGATAATTATATCATAACATTGTTATATATAATGATAATAATGATAGTAGGGGGATCGTCACAGCTGACTGTAATATTAATATCATAGCATTACTATATATAATGATAATAATGATAGTAGGCAGATCGTCACAGCTTACTGTAATGATACTATAGAATTACTAATATATACCGATACTTATGATGGTAGGGAGATCGTCATAGCTGACTGTTAAAATAATATCATACATGTATCATTACCATATATAATGAAAATGATAAGTAATGGAAATAATTATTGCAATGTATTATGCTTATAATGTGTATACTGATGATGAATGATTGTAATGATTTTATGCAGATCAAAATATTAATGATGAATAACGATAAGTGATATTGAAAATAGTTATGTTAATATTGATGATGATAACGACGATATCATCGACATGGACCGCGACGACGACGACGACGACGATGATGATGATGATGATGAAAACGACGACGAAAACGACAACGATGATGAGGAGGAGTACATGCCTTAAGGTCAACAATGACATAAGCAAACTTGGTCTCAAGTATTCCAAAATATACTAACTGGCCATAATTATTTCGTTCAAATTAATATTTACATTATTTAGATGATTTGGTGTTGGAACCAGATCGGCTAATTAAAGCGAATTTTCCTAATACCATAAATATACAGAAATAACGTTGGTTAGCAAATTTGGAATAACTCTTCCCATGGATTTGAATTTGAAACGAATTGGCAAGCAGTTTCTAATTAATATGTGTAAGTTTGTTTGAATTTTACGGCCCATCGACAACTAAGGTCATTTAGGGCCATAGATGTGTAAGTATGGAGAATCTAAAAACATTGTTTCCTGAAGGATATGGCAATATTGCATAAGGACCAAATTTAAATTACTGCCTTTAAAATTCTTGACGGTATTTCAGGGGAGGAAATATTTTGTAAAGATGTCAGATGTCAGAATAATTTTCGTGTGTGTAATTAGCTCGACCATAGTTTTACGCACATGCATAATGTGACCAAATGTTGTTTTCAGGTGATGTAGCCAGATAGAGATGAGGGACAAACAGAGAGACGGACGAACATCAATAACTACATTGATATCTAGGTGAATAATTGACAGTATGAAGCCACGCCTCGTGTTCGCACACGCACGTGTTTCCATTCCATGTCGGAGCAGACATCGTAGCTTATACAATACGAAATATTAAGTCACGTGTGGTTTGATAACTGGCAATCCGTCAATAATAATGCATAACACCAATTACCTCACGAAACGCATATCACGCATACAAAACAGTAACGTGTTTATCAAACAACGGTGACTTACCGAAGTGGCCCTGAACGATGAAGTAGTCAGGAACATCATAGGGCAGATCTATTAAAATATAGCATATATTTAATATATAAAAAAGCTTCATTATCCAAGCTGGTGGTTAGGTAAATTAATTAAAATATTGGTAAAAAAAGTTATGACATGTATCGTGATTAAAGAATAAATTCTTCTAAATTGTAATAAACTTCTTTCCTGCAAAAAAAAATCAGCTTCAGGGATTGTCTTACTATCGTTCCGTTTCCTATGGATATTGTTGTGCTCCAACGTTTACTTCACTTAAAAACATTCAATTGCTGAAACTGCAAGGCCTTTCACCGCCTCTGTCTTAAGTTACATTAAATCCTCGTGAAGTAAGTTTATTCTCCACAAAAATTCTAATTTTCCATTTTTATTTAACTTAATTCGCGAATAACATGAATACAATTTTAAAATAATATTATATCAACTGTCTTATTTGTGTTAACAGAATAGGGGTATCAACATAGGTTGATTATTCCTGACTCATTCACACCTAAAATGGCATAATGAACACTCTTTGTCCTTGGTTTAGAAGAGTCTAAATGTGTATTTAGGGGTGAATGAGTCAATATACTAAGCATCATGTATTCACTTCGTGGAATTATTCTAGACACTTGAGTACACTATATGTGTCGATTTCACTTTGCTTGGTTTATTTAGTAAAAGTTGAAAATACTTATCAGAGTTGCTGGGAGTGAAATAATTTGGTTGAAAACATGTCATCCTTTAATTTTGATTTTTTTCCCAGGTCAATTCGGTGAGAAAACTTGAACTGTAGAAATTTGTGAAAATATCAGGAATTGCAATCGCACTGCTGAGGAATGTTTAGTGAATAAAAAATTTGTATAGATATAATAAGGAAACAGATATTGTGTTGAGACAGAATCAGAGTTGAGGAATATTCATCAAAATGTGACCATTGAATTGGTTTTTGTTTTCTTAACATTTTCAACATTACTGAACATTAAGAATGAGTGTGACCACCCAAAAGTAGCAGAGGCGGCTTAACTACTTCTAAACCATGAACTTCGTGGATATAAAAGACCGCATCCAGTTCATAGCAAGGAGCTTATGGCCTTACACATTCCAAATGATCAGATCACGAGGCTACTAGATATCATGAGATATCACAGACATCAAGTTGTTCGTCTGACAAAAGGTCACATATAAACAAGTATTCTTCATCATCAATGTTGTTGAGAATGGAATAATGTCGTGGAACTCGTTCTGTCTGCTTCCCCGGGACACATAAATTTGAAAATAACATGATTTCATGGAACCCATACTCTTGAGCCAGCGTGCATCGCAACAACACAATAAAGATGTTAAGAATGCGCAAATCAGATGGTACGTGAAACTCATTGTACAAGCATTGCCAGGAGAAAAGGAGAGATTGAGAATGAGATAATATGAGATGAGATAAGGGCTCGGTTCGGTTGGCTCGGCTTTGATCGGACTACACCAGTGTTGATTATACACTCGAATAGACACGTACGTGGCTCGGCTCGGTTGAACTTGGCCCACATCGCAAGGAGAAACATAGAGCCTGGGAAGGATATGAGATAGAGGAATGAACTCGTTCATCTCAAGTATCGATAGGAAATACAGACGTTGAGAAGAAGATGACTTCAAAGATTTCGTTAAAACGGAATATCCAGGAGAAATAGAGAGAATGCGAAAGAGAAAAATCAAGGATTTTCCTTTAGCCAATGTTTTCTGGAACTTCATTAAAACCGCATCGCCAACCGAAACAGAATTGGTGAGAGTGAGATATTTCTTGACACTGCATAAGCCGATATTTTATTTACATCCTCAAATCCACGTTGCCAGGTGAAATAGAGATGTTGAAATTAAGGTGATTTCGTTGTCAACAGAAACAAATTTGCCAGGAGTGAGATATTTCTGTAAACTCCATAAGTCAATATTTTCTAAACCTCCTTAAATCCATGTTTCCGGCTAAAACAGAGATGGTGAAAATGAGAGGATTTCGCTGAAACTGTTTGAAGGACATCGAAAGAAAGATTGGCGATGTTGTGAATGATATATTTCCTCAAACTCCTTTAACCAGTATTTTCTGGAACTTCATCAAGGCTTCATCGCCAACAGAAACAGAGTTGTTGGGACTGAGATAATTTGGTTGAAAACATTTCATCCTTTAATTTTGAAGCTGAAATTGAATATTTTTTGTTTCAGGTCAATTTAGTGAGAGAAAAAACCTGATCTGCATTTCAGGTTAGTTTCAGATCAAGTTCAATGTCAAATTAATGTCCTTGTAAATTTTCCACTTGCATTATGGTGTTCTTTGAACAGTAGATATTTGTGAAAATATCAGGAGTTACAATCGCACTGCTGAGGAATGTTTAGTGAACAAAATATTTTGTATAGATATAATAAGGAAACAGATATTGTGTTGAAACAGAATCAGAGTTGAGGAATATTCATCAAAATGTGACCATTGAATTGGTTTTTGTTTTCTTAACATTTTCAACATGACTGACCATTAAGAGTGAGTGTGACCACCCAAAAGTAGCAGAGGCGGCTTAACTACTTCTAAACCATGAACTCCGTGGATATAAAAGACCGCATCCAGTTCATAGCAAGGAGCTTATCGTCTTACACATTCCAAATGATCAGATCACGAGGCTACCAGGTATCATGAGAAATTACAGACAACAAGTTGTTCGTCTGACAAAAGGTCACATTTAAACAAGTATTCATCATAGCATCAAGATACAAAAATGCATCCCCGAGAGAAAAGATGTTGCTGAGAATGGGAAGATGCTTAGTCTGCATCCCCGGTAGTCATACATATATGTCGATAAAGAGACGATTTCCTGAAACTCGTTCAGCATGTATCATCATACGAAATACTGGTATAGATGTTCGGAATGAGATGAATTCGTTAATATCGTTAAACCAAAATATCTAGGACAGATTGAGAAAAAGATTGATTTGTTCATGGAAAGCGTAAAGAGCACATCTCAATGAGTAAAATAGAAAATAAAAAGTAAAGATTTCGTAGTTATTGTTAACACGGAAAATCCAGGAGCTACATAGCTGGAGAAGGAGATAATTTCGTGGAACTCGTTCAGCAGTATGGAATAGGAAAACATCAATGTTGTGTAAGAGACATTTCCTGAAAACCCTTCAGTCAATATCTTCCGGGCTCCTCTAAAACCGCACTTACCAACAGAAACAGAGATATTGAGAGTGAAATGATCTCGTTGAATTCAATGAGCGCACATCGCCTGTTGAAAACGCGCTACCCGAATGAAATAATGTTGTTGAGAATGGAATAATGTCGTGGAACACGTTCTGTCTGCTTCCCCGGGAGACATAAATTTGAAAATAACATGATTTCATGGAACCCATACTCTTGAGCCAGCGTACATCGCAACAACACAATAAAGATGTTAAGAATGAGTAAATGAGATGGTACGTGAAACTTGTTGTGCCAGTATTGCCAGGAGAAAGAGTGAGACTGAGAATGAGATATTATGAGATGAGATGAGGGCTCGGTTCGGTTGGCTCGGCTTTGATCGGGCTACACCAGTGTTGATTATACACTCGACTAGACACGTACGTGGCTCGGCTCGGTTGAACCTGGCCCACATCGCAAGGAGAAACAGAGAGGCTGGGAAGGAGATGATTAAGAGGAATGAACTCGTTCATCTCAAGTATCGATAGGAAATACAGACGTTGAGAAAAAGATGAATTCATAGATTTCGTTAAAACGGAATATCCAGGAGGATAGAGAGAATGCGAAAGAGAAAAATCCGGAATTTCCTTTAGCCAATGTTTTCTGGAACTTCATTAAAACCGCATCGCCAACAGAAATAGTATTGGTAAGAGTGAGATTTTTCTTGACAATGCATAAGCCGATATTTTCTTTACATCCTGAAATCCACGTTGCCAGCTGAAATAGAGATGATGAAATTGAGGTGATTTCGTTTAACCTGCATTTATCTCATCGATAGAAAAAAGGATGGGGTGAAAAATATATTTCCTCAAAGTCCTTAAGCCAATATTATCTAGAACTTCATAAGAACCGCATTGTCAACAGAAACATACTTGCCAGGAGTGTGATATTTCTGTGAATTCTATAAGCCGATATTTTCTAAACCTCCTTAAATCCATGTTTCCGGCTAAAACAGAGATGGTGAAAATGAGAGGATTTCGCTGAAACTGTTTGAAGGACATCAAAAGAAAGATTGGCGATGTTGTGAATGATATATTTCCTCAAACTCCTTTAACCAGTATTTTCTGGAACTTCATCAAGGCTTCATCGCCAACAGAAACAGAGTTGTTGGGACTGAGATAATTTGGTTGAAAACATTTCATCCTTTAATTTTGAAGCTGAAATTGAATATTTTTTGTTTCAGGTCAATTTAGTGAGAGAAAAAACCTGATCTGCATTTCAGGTTAGTTTCAGATCAAGTTCAATGTCAAATTCATTTCCTTGTAAATTTTCCACTTGCATCATGGTGTTCTTTGAACTGTAGAAATTTGTGAAAATATTAGGAGTTGCAATCGCACTGCTGAGGAATGTTTAGTGAACAAAATATTTTGTATAGATATAATAAGGAAAACAGATATTGTGTTGAAACAGAATCAGAGTTGAGGAATATTCATCAAAATGTGACCATTGAATTGGTTTTTGTTTTCTTAAACATTTTCAACATGACTGATCATTAAGAGTGAGTGTGACCACCCAAAAGTAGCAGAGGCGGCTTAACTACTTCTAAACCATGAACTCCGTGGATATAAAAGACCGCATCCAGTTCATAGCAAGGAGCTTATGGTCTTACACATTCCAAATGATCAGATCACGAGGCTACCAGGTATCATGAGAAATCACAGACAACAAGTTGTTCGTCTGACAAAAGGTCGCATTTAAACAAGTATTTATCATAGCATCAAGATACAAAAATGCATCTCCGAGAGAAAAGATGTTGCTGAGAATGGGAAGATGCTTAGTCTGCATCCCCGGTAGTCATACATATTTGTCGATAAAGAGACAATTTCCTGAAACTCGTTCAGCATGTATCACCATACGAAATACTGGTATAGATGTTTGGAATGAGATGAATTCGTAAATATCGTTAAACCAGAATATCTAGGACAGATTGAGAAAAAAATTGATTTGTTCATGGAAAGCGTAAAGAGCACATCTCAATGAGTAAAATAGAAAATAAAAAGTGAAGATTTCGTAGTTATTGTTAACACGGAAAATCCAGGAGCAACATAGCTGGAGAATGAGATAAGTTCGTGGAACTCGTTTAGCAGTATGGAATAGGAAAACATCGATGTTGTGAATCAGACATTTCCTGAAACCCTTCAGTCAATATTTTCCGGGCTCGTCTAAAACCGCACTTACCAACAGAAACAGAGATATTGAGAGTGAAATGATTTCGTTGAATTCAATGAGCCCACATCGCCTGTTGAAAACGCGCTACCGGAGGGAAATTATGTTGTTGAGAATAGATTAATGTCGTGGAACTCGTTCTGTCTGCTTCCCTGGGAGACATAAATTTGAAAATAACATGATTTCATGGAACCCATACTCTTGAGCCAGCGTACATCGCAACAACACAATAAAGATGTTAAGAATGAGCAAATGAGATGGTACGTGAAACTTGTTGTGCCAGTATTGCCAGGAGAAAGAGAGAGACTGAGAATGAGATATTATGAGATGAGATGAGGGCTCGGTTCGGTTGGCTCGGCTTTGATCGGGCTACACCAGTGTTGATTATACACTCGACTAGACACGTACGTGGCTCGGCTCGGTTGAACTTGGCCCACATCGCAAGGAGAAACAGAGAGGCTGGGAAGGAGATGATTAAGAGGAATGAACTCGTTCATCTCACGTATCGATAGGAAATACAGACGTTGAGAAAAAGATGAATTCATAGATTTCGTTAAAACGGAATATCCAGGAGATAGAGAGAATGCGAAAGAGAAAAATCCGGAATTTCCTTTAGCCAATGTTTTCTGGAACTTCATTAAAACCGCATCGCCAACAGAAATAGAATTGGTGAGAGTGAGATTTTTCTTGAACAATGCATAAGCCGATATTTTCTTTACATCCTGAAATCCACGTTGCCAGCTGAAATAGAGATGATGAAATTGAGGTGATTTCGTTTAACCTGCATTTATCTCATCGACAGAAAAAAGGATGTGGTGAAAGATATATTTCCTCAAAGTCCTTAAGCCAATATTATCTAGACCTTCATAAGAACCGCATTGTCAACAGAAACATACTTGCCAGGAGTGTGATATTTCTGTGAACTCCATAAGCCGATATTTTCTAAACCTCCTTAAATCCATGTTTCCGGCTGAAACAGAGATGCTGAAAATGAGAGGATTTCGCTGAAACTGTTTGAAGGACATCGAAAGAAAGATTGGCGATGTTGTGAATGATATATTTCCTCAAACTCCTTTAACCAGTATTTTCTGGAACTTCATCAAGGCTTCATCGCCAACAAAAACAGAGTTGTTGTGACTGAGATAATTTGGTTGAAAACATTTCATCCTTTAATTTTGAAGCTGAAATTGAATATTTTTTGTTTCAGGTCAATTTAGTGAGAGAAAAAACCTGATCTGCATTTCAGGTTAGTTTCAGATCAAGTTCAATGTCAAATTCATTTCCTTGTAAATTTTCCACTTGCATCATGGTGTTCTTTGAACTGTAGATATTTGTGAAAATATCAGGAGTTGCAATCGCACTGCTGAGGAATGTTTAGTGAACAAAATATTTTGTATAGATATAATAAGGAAACAGATATTGTGTTGAAACAGAATCAGAGTTGAGGAATATTCATCAAAATGTGACCATTGAATTGGTTTTTGTTTTCTTAACATTTTCAACATGACTGATCATTAAGAGTGAGTGTGACCACCCAAAAGTAGCAGAGGCGGCTTAACTACTTCTAAACCATGAACTCCGTGGATATAAAAGACCGCATCCAGTTCATAGCAAGGAGCTTATGGTCTTACACATTCCAAATGATCAGATCACGAGGCTACCAGGTATCATGAGAAATCACAGACAACAAGTTGTTCGTCTGACAAAAGGTCACATTTAAACAAGTATTCATCATAGCATCAAGATACAAAAATGCATCCCCGAGAGAAGAGATGTTGCTGAGAATGGGAAGATGTTTAGTCTGCATCCCCGGTAGTCATACATATTTGTCGATAAAGAGACGATTTCCTGAAACTCGTTCAGCATGTATCATCATACGAAATACTGGTATAGATGTTCGGAATGAGATGAATTCGTTAATATCGTTAAACCAAAATATCTAGGACAGATTGAGAAAAAGATTGATTTGTTCATGGAAAGCGTAAAGAGCACATCTCAATGAGTAAAATAGAAAATAAAAAGTAAAGATTTCGTAGTTATTGTTAACACGGAAAATCCAGGAGCAACATAGCTAGAGAAGGAGATAATTTCGTGGAACTCGTTTAGCAGTATGGAATAGGAAAACATCAATGTTGTGTAGGAGACATTTCCTGAAACCCTTCAGTCAGTATCTTCCGGGATCCTCTAAAACCGCACTTACCAACAGAAACAGAGATATTGAGAGTGAAATGATCTCGTTGAATTCAATGAGCGCACATCGCCTGTTGAAAACGCGCTACCCGAATGAAATAATGTTGTTGAGAATGGAATAATGTCGTGAACATCGTTCTGTCTGCTTCCACGGGAGACATAAATTTGAAAATAACATGAATTCATGGAACCCATACTCTTGAGCCAGCGTACATCGCAACAACACAATAAAGATGTTAAGAATGAGCAAATGAGATGGTACGTGAAACTTGTTGTGCCAGTATTGCCAGGAGAAAGAGAGAGACTGAGAATGAGATATTATGAGATGAGATGAGGGCTCGGTTCGGTTGGCTCGGCTTTGATCGGGCTACACCAGTGTTGATTATACACTCGACTAGACACGTACGTGGCTCGGCTCGGTTGAACTTGGCCCACATCGCAAGGAGAAACAGAGAGGCTGGGAAGGAGATGATTAAGAGGAATGAACTCGTTCATCTCAAGTATCGATAGGAAATACAGACGTTGAGAAAAAGATGAATTCATAGATTTCGTTAAAACGGAATATCCAGGAGAAATAGAGAGAATGCGAAAGAGAAAAATCCGGAATTTCCTTTAGCCAATGTTTTCTGGAACTTCATTAAAACCGCATCGCCAACAGAAATAGAATTGGTGAGAGTGAGATTTTTCTTGACAATGCATAAGCCGATATTTTCTTTACATCCTGAAATCCACGTTGCCAGCTGAAATAGAGATGATGAAATTGAGGTGATTTCGTTGAACCTGCTTGGATCTCATCGACAGAAAAAAAAAAGGATGTGGTGAAAGATATATTTCCTCAAAGTCCTTAAGCCAATATTATCTAGAACTTCATAAGAACCGCATTGTCAACAGAAACATACTTGCCAGGAGTGTGATATTTCTGTGAACTCCATAAGCCGATATTTTCTAAACCTCCTTAAATCCATGTTTCCGGCTGAAACAGAGATGCTGAAAATGAGAGGATTTCGCTGAAACTGTTTGAAGGACATCGAAAGAAAGATTGGCGATGTTGTGAATGATATATTTCCTCAAACTCCTTTAACCAGTATTTTCTGGAACTTCATCAAGGCTTCATCGCCAACAAAAACAGAGTTGTTGGGACTGAGATAATTTGGTTGAAAACATTTCATCCTTTAATTTTGAAGCTGAAATTGAATATTTTTTGTTTCAGGTCAATTTAGTGAGAGAAAAAACCTGATCTGCATTTCAGGTTAGTTTCAGATCAAGTTCAATGTCAAATTCATTTCCTTGTAAATTTTCCACTTGCATCATGGTGTTCTTTGAACTGTAGAAATTTGTGAAAATATCAGGAGTTGCAATCGCACTGCTGAGGAATGTTTAGTGAACAAAATATTTTGTATAGATATAATAAGGAAACAGATATTGTGTTGAAACAGAATCAGAGTTGAGGAATATTCATCAAAATGTGACCATTGAATTGGTTTTTGTTTTCTTAACATTTTCAACATGACTGACCATTAAGAGTGAGTGTGACCACCCAAAAGTAGCAGAGGCGGCTTAACTACTTCTAAACCATGAACTCCGTGGATATAAAAGACCGCATCCAGTTCATAGCAAGGAGCTTATGGTCTTACACATTCCAAATGATCAGATCACGAGGCTACCATGTATCATGAGAAATCACAGACAACAAGTTGTTCGTCTGACAAAAGGTCACATTTAAACAAGTATTCATCATAGCATCAAGATACAAAAATGCATCTCCGAGAGAAAAGATGTTGCTGAGAATGGGAAGATGCTTAGTCTGCATCCCCGGTAGTCATACATATTTGTCGATAAAGAGACGATTTCCTGAAACTCGTTCAGCATGTATCACCATACGAAATACTGGTATAGATGTTCGGAATGAGATGAATTCGTTAATATCGTTAAACCAAAATATCTAGGACAGATTGAGAAAAAGATTGATTTGTTCATGGAAAGCGTTAAGAGCACATCTCAATGAGTAAAATAGAAAATAAAAAGTGAAGATTTCGTAGTTATTGTTAACACGGAAAATCCAGGAGCAACATAGCTGGAGAATGGGATAAGTTCGTGGAACTCGTTTAGCAGTATGGAATAGGAAAACATCGATGTTGTGAAAGAGACATTTCCTGAAACCATTCAGTCAATATCTTCCGGGCTCCTCTAAAACCGCACTTACCAACAGAAACAGAGATATTGAGAGTGAAATGATTTCGTTGAATTCAATGAGCCCACATCGCCTGTTGAGAAAGCGCTACCCGAGGGAAATAATGTTGTTGAGAATGGAATAATGTCGTGGAACTCGTTCTGTCTGCTTCCCCGGGAGACATAAATTTGCAAATAACATGATTTCATGGAACCTATACTCTTGAGTCAGCGTACATCGCAAAACACAATAAAGATGTTAAGAATGAGCAAATGAGATGGTACGTGAAACTTATTGTGCCAGTATTGCCAGGAGAAAGAGAGAGACTGAGAATGAGATATTATGAGATGAGATGAGGGCTCTGTTCGGTTGGCTCGGCTTTGATCGGGCTACACCAGTGTTGATTATACACTCGACTAGACACGTACGTGGCTCGGCTCGGTTGAACTTGGCCCACATCGCAAGGAGAAACAGAGAGGCTGGGAAGGAGATGATTAAGAGGAATGAACTCGTTCATCTCAAGTATCGATAGGAAATACAGACGTTGAGAAAAAGATGAATTCATAGATTTCGTTAAAACGGAATATCCAGGAGGATAGAGAGAATGCGAAAGAGAAAAATCCGGAATTTCCTTTAGCCAATGTTTTCTGGAACTTCATTAAAACCGCATCGCCAACAGAAATAGAATTGGTGAGAGTGAGATTTTTCTTGACAATGCATAAGCCGATATTTTCTTTACATCCTGAAATCCACGTTGCCAGCTGAAATAGAGATGATGAAATTGAGTTGATTTCGTTTAACCTGCATTTATCTCATCGACAGAAAAAAAAGATGTGGTGAAAGATATATTTCCTCAAAATCCTTAAGCCAATATTATCTAGACCTTCATAAGAACCGCATTGTCAACAGAAACATACTTGACAGCAGTGTGATATTTCTGTGAACTCCATAAGCCGATATTTTCTAAACCTCCTTAAATCAATGTTTCCGGCTGAAACAGAGATGCTGGAAATGAGAGGATTTCGCTGAAACTATTTGAAGGACATCGAAAGAAAGATTGGCGATGTTGTGAATGATATATTTCCTCAAACTCCTTTAACCAGTATTTTCTGGAACTTCATCAAGGCTTCATCGCCAACAGAAACAGAGTTGTTGGGACTGAGATAATTTGGTTGAAAACATTTCATCCTTTAATTTTGAAGCTGAAATTGAATATTTTTTTGTTTCAGGTCAATTTAGTGAGAGAAAAAAACCTGATCTGCATTTCAGGTTAGTTTCAGATCAAGTTCAATGTCAAATTCATTTCCTGGTAAATTTTCCACTTGCATCATGGTGTTCTTTGAACTGTAGATATTTGTGAAAATATCAGGAGTTGCAATCGCACTGCTGAGGAATGTTTAGTGAACAAAATATTTTGTATAGATATAATAAGGAAACAGATATTGTGTTGAAACAGAATCAGAGTTGAGGAATATTCATCAAAATGTGACCATTGAATTGGTTTTTGTTTTCTTAACATTTTCAACATGACTGACCATTAAGAGTGAGTGTGACCACCCAAAAGTAGCAGAGGCGGCTCAACTACTTCTAAACCATGAACTCCGTGGATATAAAAGACCGCATCCAGTTCATAGCAAGGAGCTTATGGTCTTACACATTCCAAATGATCAGATCACGAGGCTACCATGTATCATGAGAAATCACAGACAACAAGTTGTTCGTCTGACAAAAGGTCACATTTAAACAAGTATTCATCATAGCATCAAGATACAAAAATGCATCTCCGAGAGAAAAAATGTTGCTGAGAATGGGAAGATGCTTAGTCTGCATCCCCAGTAGTCATACATATTTGTCGATAAAGAGACGATTTCCTGAAACTCGTTCAGCATGTATCACCATACGAAATACTGGTATAGATGTTCGGAATGAGATGAATTCGTAAAAAATAGTTAAACCAGAATATCTAGGACAGATTGAGAAAAAGATTGATTTGTTCATGGAAAGCGTTAAGAGCACATCTCAATGAGTAAAATAGAAAATAAAAAGTGAAGATTTCGTAGTTATTGTTAACACGGAAAATCCAGGAGCAACATAGCTGGAGAATGAGATAAGTTCGTGGAACTCGTTTAGCAGTATGGAATAGGAAAACATCGATGTTGTGAATGAGACATTTCCTG
This sequence comes from Argopecten irradians, assembly GCF_041381155.1. Classification (NCBI taxonomy): domain Eukaryota; kingdom Metazoa; phylum Mollusca; class Bivalvia; order Pectinida; family Pectinidae; genus Argopecten; species Argopecten irradians. Next base: position 16,910,527 of record NC_091149.1, on the reverse strand, counting down.
AAACCATTCAGTCAATATCTTCCGGGCTCCTCTAAAACCGCACTTACCAACAGAAACAGAGATATTGAGAGTGAAATGATTTCGTTGAATTCAATGAGCCCACATCGCCTGTTGAAAAAGCGTTACCCGAGGGAAATAATGTTGTTGAGAATGGAATAATGTCGTGGAACACGTTCTGTCTGCTTCCCCGGGAGACATAAATTTGAAAATAACATGATTTCATGGAACCCATACTCTTGAGCCAGCGTACATCGCAACAACACAATAAAGATGTTAAGAATGAGCAAATGAGATGGTACGTGAAACTTGTTGTGCCAGTATTGCCAGGAGAAAGAGAGAGACTGAGAATGAGATATTATGAGATGAGATGAGGGCTCGGTTCGGTTGGCTCGGCTTTGATCGGGCTACACCAGTGTTGATTATACACTCGACTAGACACGTACGTGGCTCGGCTCGGTTGAACTTGGCCCACATCGCAAGGAGAAACAGAGAGGCTGGGAAGGAGATGATTAAGAGGAATGAACTCGTTCATCTCAAGTATCGATAGGAAATACAGACGTTGAGAAAAAGATGAATTCATAGATTTCGTTAAAACGGAATATCCAGGAGGATAGAGAGAATACGAAAGAGAAAAATCCGGAATTTCCTTTAGCCAATGTTTTCTGGAACTTCATTAAAACCGCATCGCCAACAGAAATAGAATTGGTGAGAGTGAGATTTTTCTTGACAATGCATAAGCCGATATTTTCTTTACATCCTGAAATCCACGTTGCCAGCTGAAATAGAGATGATGAAATTGAGGTGATTTCGTTTAACCTGCATTTATCTCATCGACAGAAAAAAAAGATGTGGTGAAAGATATATTTCCTCAAAGTCCTTAAGCCAATATTATCTAGAACTTCATAAGAACCGCATTGTCAACAGAAACATACTTGACAGGAGTGTGATATTTCTGTGAACTCCATAAGCCGATATTTTCTAAACCTCCTTAAATCCATGTTTCCGGCTGAAACAGAGATGCTGAAAATGAGAGGATTTCGCTGAAACTGTTTGAAGGACATCGAAAGAAAGATTGGCGATGTTGTGAATGATATATTTCCTCAAGCCAACATTTTCTGGATGTTCATTAAACTGTCACCAACAGAAACAGAATTGGTGATAGTGTATTTTTGAAACTCCATAATGCGATATTTTCTAAACCTCCATTAAGTCATTTTCCGGCTCAGAGATGCTGAAAATGAAGATTCGATAAAGCTATTGGAAAACAGAAAGAAGAATAGCGATGTTGTGACTGATATACTCGATTTCCTCAAACTAACCATTTTTCTGGTTTCATCGCAACAAACAGAGTTTCATCATTTCATTTTAATTTTGAAGCTGAAATTGAATATTTTTTTGTTTCAGGTCAATTTAGTGAGAGAAAAAACCTGATCTGAATTTCAGGTTAGTTTCAGATCAAGTTCAATGTCAAATTCATTTCCTTGTAAATTTTCCACTTGCATCATGGTGTTCTTTGAACTGTAGAAATTGGTGAAAATATCAGGAGTTGCAATCGCACTGCTGAGGAATGTTTAGTGAACAAAATATTTTGTATAGATATAATAAGGAAACAGATATTGTGTTGAGACAGAATCAGAGTTGAGGAATATTCATCAAAATGTGACCATTGAATTGGTTTTTGTTTTCTTAACATTTTCAACATTACTGACCATTAAGAGTGAGTGTGACCACCCAAAAGTAGCAGAGGCGGCTTAACTACTTCTAAACCATGAACTTCGTGGATATAAAAGACCGCATCCAGTTCATAGCAAGGAGCTTATGGCCTTACACATTCCAAATGATCAGATCACGAGGCTACTAGGTATCATGAGAAATCACAGACAACAAGTTGTTCGTCTGACAAAAGGTCACATTTAAACAAGTATTCATCATAACATCAAGATACAAAAGCGCATCTCCCAGAGAAAAGATGTTGATGAGAAGGGGAAGATATTCTGCATCCCCGGCAGTCATACATATTTGTCGATAATGAGACAATTTCCTGAAACTCGTTCAGCATGCATCACCATACGAAATACTGTTATAGATGTTCGGAATGAGATGAATTCGTAAATATCGTTAAAACAGAATCTCTAGGACAGATTGAGAAAAAGATTGATTTGTTCATGGAAAGCATTAAGAGCACATCTCCATGAGTAAAATAGAAATTAAAAAGCGCAGATTTCGTAGTTATTGTTAACACGGAATATACAGGAGCAACATAGCTTGAGAATGAGATAATTTCGTGGAACTCGTTTAGCCGCATGGAACGGGAAAACATCGATGTTGTGAATGAGACATTTCCTGAAACCCCTCTGTCAATATCTTCCGTGCCCTCCTCTAAAACCGCATTTACCAACAGAAACAGAGATATTGAGAGTGAAATGATTTCGTTGAATTCAATGAGCCCACATCGCCTGTTAAAAAAGCGCTACCCGAGGGAAATAATGTTGTTGAGAATAGAATAATGGCGTGGAACTCGTTCTGTCTGCTTCCCCGGGAGACATAAATTTGAAAATAACATGATTTCATGGAACCCATACTCTTGAGCCAGCGTACATCGCAACAACACAATAAAGATGTTAAGAATGAGCAAATGAGATGGTACGTGAAACTTAGTGTGCCAGTATTGCCAGGAGAAAGAGAGAGACTGAGAATGAGATATTATGAGATGAGATGAGGGCTCGGTTCGGTTGGCTCGGCTTTGATCGGGCTACACCAGTGTTGATTATACACTCGACTAGACACGTACGTGGCTCGGCTCGGTTGAACTTGGCCCACATCGCAAGGAGAAACAGAGAGGCTGGGAAGGAGATGATTAAGAGGAATGAACTCGTTCATCTCAAGTATCGATAGGAAATACAGACGTTGAGAAAAAGATGAATTCATAGATTTCGTTAAAACGGAATATCCAGGAGAAATAGAGAGAATGCGAAAGAGAAAAATCCGGAATTTCCTTTAGCCAATGTTTTCTGGAACTTCATTAAAACCGCATCGCCAACAGAAACAGAATTGGTGAGAGTGAGATATTTCTTGACACTGCTAAGCCGATATTTTCTTTACATCTTGAAATCCACGTTGCCAGCGGAAATAGAGATGATGAAATTGAGGTGATTTCGTTGAACCTGCTTGGAGCTCATCGACAGAAAAAGAGATGTTGTGAAAGATATATTTCCTCAAAGTCCTTAAGCCAATATTTTCTAGAACTTCATTAGAACCGCATTGTCAACAGAAACAAAATCGGTGAGAGTGAGATATTTCTTGACACTGCATCAGCCGATATTTTCTTTACATCTTGAAATCAAGTTTGCCATCTGAAATAGAGATGATGAAATTGAGGTGATTTCGTTGAACCTGCTTGGAGCTCATCGACAGAAAAAGGGATGTTGTGAAAGATATATTTCCTCAAAGTCCTTAAGCCAATATTTTCTAGAACTTCATCAGAACCGCATTGTCAACATACTTGCCAGGAGTGAGATATTTCTGTGAACTCCATAAGCCGATATTTTCTAAACTTTCCTAAACCCAGGTTCCGGCTGAAACAGAAATGCTGGAAATGAGAGGATTTCGCTGAAACTGTTTGAAGGACATCGAAAGAAAGATTGGCGATGTTGTGAATGATATATTTCCTAAAACTCCTTAAGCCAACATTTTCTGGATGTTCATTAAAACCGTGTCACCAGCAGAAACAGAATTGGTGATAGTGTGCTATTTCTTGAAACTCCATAATGCGATATTTTCTAAACCTCCTTAAGTCCATGTTTCCGGCTGAAACAGAGATGCTGAAAATGAGATGATTTCGATAAAGCTATTGGAAGAACATCGAAAGAAGAATAGGCGATGTTGTGAATGATATACTCGTATTTCCTCAAACTCATTTAACCAATATTTTCTTGAACTTCATCAAGACTTCATCGCCAACAGAAACAGAGTTGTTGGGAGTGAGATAATTGGGTTGAAAACATTTCATCCTTTAATTTTGAAGCTGAAATTGAATATTTTTTTTGTTTCAGGTCAATTTAGTGAGAGAAAAAAACCTGATATGAATTTCAGGTTAGTTTCAGATCAAGTTCAATGTCAAATTCATTTCCTGGTAAATTTTCCACTTGCATCATGGTATTTTGAACTGTAGAAATTGGTGAAAATATCAGGAGTTGCAATCTCACTGCTGAGGAATGTTTAGTGAATAAAATAATTTGTATAGATATAATAAGGAAACAGATATTGTGTTGAGACAGAATCAGAGTTGAGGAATATTCATCAAAATGTGACCGTTGAATTGGTTTTTGTTTTCTTAACATTTTCAACATTACTGAACATTAAGAATGAGTGTGACCACCCAAAAGTAGCAGAGGCGGCTTAACTACTTCTAAACCATGAACTTCGTGGATATAAAAGACCGCATCCAGTTCATAGCAAGGAGCTTATGGCCTTACACATTCCAAATGATCAGATCACGAGGCTACTAGGTATCATGAGAAATCACAGACAACAAGTTGTTCGTCTGACAAAAGGTCACATTTAAACAAGTATTCATCATAACATCAAGATACAAAAGCGCATCTCCCAGAGAAAAGATGTTGATGAGAAGGGGAAGATATTCTGCATCCCCGGCAGTCATACATATTTGTCGATAATGAGACAATTTCCTGAAACTCGTTCAGCATGCATCACCATACGAAATACTGTTATAGATGTTCGGAATGAGATGAATTCGTAAATATCGTTAAAACAGAATCTCTAGGACAGATTGAGAAAAAGATTGATTTGTTCATGGAAAGCATTAAGAGCACATCTCCATGAGTAAAATAGAAATTAAAAAGCGCAGATTTCGTAGTTATTGTTAACACGGAATATCCAGGAGCAACATAGCTTGAGAATGAGATAATTTCGTGGAACTCGTTTAGCCGCATGGAACGGGAAAACATCGATGTTGTGAATGAGACATTTCCTGAAACCCCTCTGTCAATATCTTCCGTGCTCCTCTAAAACCGTATTTACCAACAGAAACAGAGATATTGAGAGTGAAATGATTTCGTTGAATTCGTTGAGCCCACATCGCCTGTTAAAAAAGCGCTACCCGAGGGAAATAGTGTTGTTGAGAATAGAATAATGGCGTGGAACTCGTTCTGTCGGCTTCCCCGGGAGACATAAATTTGAAAATAAAATGATTTCATGGAACTCATACTCTTGAGCCAGCGTACATCGCAACAACACAATAAAGATGTTAAGAATGAGCAAATGAGATGGTACGTGAAACTTAGTGTGCCAGTATTGCCAGGAGAAAGAGAGAGATTGAGAATGAGATAATATGAGATGAGATGAGGGCTCGGTTCGGTTGGCTCGGCTTTGATCGGGCTACACCAGTGTTGATTATACACTCGACTAGACACGTACGTGGCTCGGCTCGGTTGAACTGTGCCCACATCGCAAGGAGAAACAGAGAGGCTGGGAAGGAGATGATTAAGAGGAATTAACTCGTTCATCTCAAGTATCGATAGGAAATACAGACTTTGAGAAGATGACTTCATAGATTCCGTTAAAACGGAATATCCAGGAGAAATAGAGAGTTTACGAAAGAGAAAAATCCGGAATTTCCTTTAGCCAATGTTTTCTGGAACTTCATTAAAACTGCATCGCCAACAGAAAAAGAATTGGTGAGAGTGAGATATTTCTTGACACTGCTAAGCCGATATTTTCTTTACATCTTGAAATCCACGTTGCCAGCGGAAATAGAGATGATGAAATTGAGGTGATTTCGTTGAACCTGCTTGGAGCTCATCGACAGAAAAAGAGATGTTGTGAAAGATATATTTCCTCAAAGTCCTTAAGCCAATATTTTCTAGAACTTCATTAGAACCGCATTGTCAACAGAAACAAAATCGGTGAGAGTGAGATATTTCTTGACACTGCATCAGCCGATATTTTCTTTACATCTTGAAATCAAGTTTGCCATCTGAAATAGAGATGATGAAATTGAGGTGATTTCGTTGAACCTGCTTGGAGCTCATCGACAGAAAAAGGGATGTTGTGAAAGATATATTTCCTCAAAGTCCTTAAGCCAATATTTTCTAGAACTTCATCAGAACCGCATTGTCAACATACTTGCCAGGAGTGAGATATTTCTGTGAACTCCATAAGCCGATATTTTCTAAACTTTCCTAAACCCAGGTTCCGGCTGAAACAGAAATGCTGGAAATGAGAGGATTTCGCTGAAACTGTTTGAAGGACATCGAAAGAAAGATTGGCGATGTTGTGAATGATATATTTCCATCGACAGAAAAAGGGATGTTGTGAAAGATATATTTCCTCAAAGTCCATAAGCCAATATTTTCTAATACTTCATTAGAATTGCATTGTCAACAGAAACAGAATTGGTGAGAGCGAGATATTTCTTGACACTGCATCAGCCGATATTTTCTTTACATCTTAAAATCCAGTTTGCCATCTGAAATAGAGATGATGAAATTGAGGTGATTTCGTTGAACCTGCTTGGAGCTCATCGACAGAAAAAGGGATGTTGTGGAAGATATATTTCCTAAAACGCCTTAAGCCAACATTTTCTGGATGTTCATTAAAACTGTGTCACCAACAGAAACAGAATTGGTGATAGTGTGCTATTTCTTGAAACTCCATAATGCGATATTTTCTAAACCTCCTTAAGTCCATGTTTCCGGCTGAAACAGAGATGCTGAAAATGAGATGATTTCGATAAAGCTATTGGAAGAACATCGAAAGAAGAATAGGCGATGTTGTGAATGATATACTCGTATTTCCTCAAACTCATTTAACCAGTATTTTCTGGAACTTCATAAAGGCTTCATCGCCAACAGAAACAGAGTTGTTGGGAGTGAGATAATTTTGTTGAAAACATTTCATCCTTTAATTTTGAAGCTGAAATTGAATATTTTTTTTGTTTCAGGTCAATTTAGTGAGAGAAAAAAACCTGATATGAATTTCAGGTTAGTTTCAGATCAAGTTCAATGTCAAATTCATTTCCTGGTAAATTTTCCACTTGCATCATGGTATTTTGAACTGTAGAAATTGGTGAAAATATCAGGAGTTGCAATCTCACTGCTGAGGAATGTTTAGTGAATAAAATAATTTGTATAGATATAATAAGGAAACAGATATTGTGTTGAGACAGAATCAGAGTTGAGGAATATTCATCAAAATGTGACCGTTGAATTGGTTTTTGTTTTCTTAACATTTTCAACATTACTGAACATTAAGAATGAGTGTGACCACCCAAAAGTAGCAGAGGCGGCTTAACTACTTCTAAACCATGAACTTCGTGGATATAAAAGACCGCATCCAGTTCATAGCAAGGAGCTTATGGCCTTACACATTCCAAATGATCAGATCACGAGGCTACTAGGTATCATGAGAAATCACAGACAACAAGTTGTTCGTCTGACAAAAGGTCACATTTAAACAAGTATTCATCATAACATCAAGATACAAAAGAGCATCTCCGGGAGAAAAAAAAGTTGCTGCGAATGGGGGGATGCTTAGTCTGCATCCCCGGCAGTCATACATATTTGTCGATAATGAGACGATTTCCTGAAACTCGTTCAGCATGCATCACCATACGAAATACTGTTATAGATGTTCGGAATGAGATGAATTCGTAAATATCGTTAAAACAGAATCTCTAGGACAGATTGAGAAAAAGATTGATTTGTTCATGGAAAGCATTAAGAGCACATCTCCATGAGTAAAATAGAAATTAAAAAGCGCAGATTTCGTAGTTATTGTTAACACGGAATATCCAGGAGCAACATAGCTTGAGAATGAGATAATTTCGTGGAACTCGTTTAGCCGCATGGAACGGGAAAACATCGATGTTGTGAATGAGACATTTCCTGAAACCCCTCTGTCAATATCTTCCGGGCTCCTCTAAAACCGCATTTACCAACAGAAACAGAGATATTGAGAGTGAAATGATTTCGTTGAATTCGTTGAGCCCACATCGCCTGTTAAAAAAGCGCTACCCGAGGGAAATAATGTTGTTGAGAATAGAATAATGGCGTGGAACTCGTTCTGTCTGCTTCCCCGGGAGACATAAATTTGAAAATAAAATGATTTCATGGAACTCATACTCTTGAGCCAGCGTACATCGCAACAACACAATAAAGATGTTAAGAATGAGCAAATGAGATGGTACGTGAAACTTAGTGTGCCAGTATTGCCAGAGAAAGAGAGAGATTGAGAATGAGATAATATGAGATGAGATGAGGGCTCGGTTCGGTTGGCTCGGCTTTGATCGGGCTACACCAGTGTTGATTCTACACTCGACTAGACACGTACGTGGCTCGGCTCGGTTGAACTGTGCCCACATCGCAAGGAGAAACAGACAGGCTGGGAACGAGATGATTAAGAGGAATGAACTCGTTCATCTCAAGTATCAACAGAAAGTAAAGACGTTGAGAAGAAGAAGATGACTTCATAGATTTCGTTCAAACGGAATATCCAGGAGAAATAGAGAGAATGCGAAAGAGAAAAATCCGGAATTTCCTTTAGCCAATGTTTTCTGGAACTTCATTAAAACTCCATCGCCAACAGAAACAGAATTGGCGAGAGTGAGATATTTCTTGACACTGCATAAGCCGATATTTTCTTTACATCCTGAAATCCACGTTGCCAGCTGAAATAGAGATGATAAAATCGAGGTGATTTCGTTGAACCTGCTTGGAGCTCATCGAAAGAAAAAAGGGATGTTGTGAAAGATATATTTCCTCAAAGTCCTTAAGCCAATATTTCCTAGAACTTCATAAGAACCGCATTGTCAACAGAAACATATTTGCCAGGAGTGAGATATTTTTGTGAAATCCATAAACCAATATTTTCTAAACCTCCTTAAATCCAGGTTTCCGGCTGAAACAGAGATGCTGAAAATGAGAGGATTTCGCTGAAACTGTTTGAAGGACATCGAAAGAAAGATTGGCGATGTTGTGAATGACATATTTCCTCAAACTCCTTAAGCCAACATTTTCTAGATGTTCAATTAAACCGTGTCACCAACAGAAACAGAATTAGTGATTGTGTGCTATTTCTTGAAGCTCCATAATGCGATATTTTCTAAACCTCCTGAAGTCCATGTTACCGGCTGAAACAGAGATGGTGAAAATGAGATGATTTCGTTAAAGCTGTTGGAAGGACATCGAAAGAAGAATAGGCGATGGTGTTAATGATATATTTTCTCAAACTCCTTTAACCAATATTTTCTTGAACTTCATCAAGGCTTCATCGCCAAAAGAAACAGAGTTGTTGCGAGTGAGATAATTGGGTTGAAAACATTTCATCCTTCAATTTTGAAGCTGAAATTGAAATGTTTTGTTTCAGGTCAATTTAGTGAGAGAAAAAACCTGATCTGCATTTCAGGTTAGTTTCAGATCAAGTTCAATGTCAAATTCATTTCCTGGTAAATTTTCCACTTGCATCATGGTGTTCTTTGAACTGTCGAAATTTGTGAAAATATCAGGAGTAGCAATCGCACTGCTGCTGAGGAATGTTTGGTAAATATAATCATTGGTATAGATATAATAAGGAAATAGATATTGTGTTGAAACAGAATCAGGGTTGAGAAATATACATCAAAATGTGACCAATGAATTGGTTTTTGTTTTGTACATTTGCATCTTTACTGACTATAAAGAATGAGTGTGACCAGCAACTGAACTACTTCTAAACCATTAACTCCGTGGATACAAATGACCTTCGACACTTACAGTCGGGGGGATTTCTACTATCAGGATACAACTAGCGAAGTATTATGAGAAATCACAGACATCAAGTTGTTCTTCTGACAAAGGTCACATTTTAACAAGCCAATACTTTCAGGAACTGCATTAAGACCGCATCGCCAACAGAAACACAGCTGTTGATAATAAGACGTGGCTTGGAACTCCTTTGGCCGATATTCTCTAAACATCCTGAAATCTGCATTGTCAGTTATTTTAAAGATGCTGAAAATGATATGATTTTGTTGAAAATTTTTAAAGAGCATCGACAGAAAAAAGAAGATGTTGTGAATGAACTATTGTCCGGACCGTTTTAAGCCAATAATTTAAGGAACTTTATTGAGACCGCATCGTCAACAGAAACAGAGTTGCTGAAAAACATTTCTAAGAACTCCATAAGCCGTCATTTTCTTAATTCCCTTGAACACTGATTGGGGGTATAGACAGAAGAATTAGCGATTTTGTCAATGAGATATTTCCTCAAACTCCATTAGCCAATACGTTATGAAGCTGCTTAAGGACTGCATCGAGAAAGAGAGACATTGGGAGGAAATTGATTCCATTGAACTCACCCGGGCCGAATCGACATAAAAATACAGGAGTTTAAATTTGAGATGATGTCATGAAACGCATTAAGACCGCATCGACAGGAGAAACTCCCATGATGTGAATAAGATATTACTTAGAATTCCTATGCCAATATCTTTTTGGCTCAATTAAGACCGCATTGCCAACAAAAACAGAGATGCTGACAGTAAGATGATTTCGTTGATACAGTATTCCCGCATCGCAGGCAGAAACACATATGAGCTGGGACTTCGTAGACCTCGTTGAGCCCACAACACCAGTTGAAACATAAGCCCATCCATGGGAGAAATATTGTTGTTGAGAGTGATTATATGCCGTGAAAATCGTTCTGTGTGCTTCCCAGTAGACATAAACATGATAACGAGATGGCTTCCTGGAAATCGTTCAGCCAGCATGCATCCCCACACAAAATATTCATAATGAGAAAATGACAAGGTTCGTGGAACTCATTTATCCAGTATCATCAGGAGAAAATCAAAGTACTCAAGGTACTGAAAGGTGGAGACTAGATAAAATGTTTTGATGAAATTAAATAGATGTGGATTGATCTGGTTACAAGCAATATATTCTATGGTATTCCAAAGGCACATGAATAGCATAAATCAGTCTTTTGCAAGCATATATACATTACATCTAGTTGAATTGGATACGATATGTCTTTGGTCAGCATCGTTGTAAGAGGTAAAAAAAGAGTTGGAGGAGAAGTTTTGATTACTCTTATTATATATTCTGCTACCAAATTACCTATGTCTCTTGTTGACTGGTAGCACTTATATATAATCCGATTTCAATCAAAGTTATTCTGTATTAAAACTATCAATGTCAGTTACTTACGCATTTATTATGTTAACGTGATTTTAAACATGTTAACATTTTAATTTAAATGCATGATTTTTTTCGTTAACTTAATAAGGCCACATATTTATTAGCAACATGAGTGGTTGGGTTGCTACAATTTGTATATGGATATTCTACATAAAGGGTAATATATATTTTGTGAGTTTGTATACTTAATCCTGTTATAATTAGGTATTGAATGTTTAGTCTCTGTCATTTATTTCCAATATAAAGCTGACAGCGTTACTCAACCCTAACGGAAAGTTGAACCCCCAATCTTGAAACAGTGGTAACAGAATGCATTCATACCCGCCACACATGTTCCTGACCAATTAATTTCAATATTGTGATAAATATTCTATAACAATTTATGTGTACAAAGGCACGTCATAAACCATTTCATACCTGCTTTGTATTTTGACATATGCCATAATGATCATAATTGGTTTCTTCGGCGACATGATTCAGTGATATAGCACTATAAAAGGGCAACAGTTCCACTATACAAGAAGACACAATACGAACATAAAGCAGTCTCCCAAAACACGCACCTCGCACTTCACGCACGCTACACACTGCTTACATGGGAGGCTGTTCTTGCATTACCATGGCTGTTAATAGGACGTTAAAATAATCAAACAAACATTCCATGCCCAGTAATTGTTTTAGCTTAGAAACACCTAGGACTACATGCTATATTAGTGCACAGGAATTTCGGGACAAAAGTAGATGCGATCCCTATGTCTCCACCAAAAGAAAAGAGGTTGAGAATGAAATAATAGGTTATGAGATTAGGACTCGGTTTAGTTGGTTTAGTTGGCTATGCTCTGCTCGGGCGGAGCAGTTTCAAATTCATTCGGCTCGAAGTAAAATACGATCCTCACCGACAGAGTAATTTTAAATAGAACAATCTAGATCTAATTACATTAGTAATTTATCATTGAACACATACCTTGTCATGACACAGATCACGGAAACTTCATCATTGGTTACAACAACATGTCCTGATCTGGATTCTGTGATTATTAGCTGAAGCCCGACAAACATTTACAACCACAACTGTCTCTGGGAGGCCAACTTCTACATTCATAACAGGAAAGACCAGAGCGCCAAAATGCCTGAAACAAATTCGATACAGCTTTAGTATACAATAATTTAAATTAATACGATATCGGCACTGAGTACTGACACTTATATAATTATATATACTGCAATACAGACTAGGTAAAATTGAATGACATAAAATCATCATACCATCTTACACTTATCTAAATACCGTTTATGCATGTACTTTTACCGGGTCCTCCTGTATGTGGGTTACGCCAAAGGTAAATGACGAGGTGTAACGAAAGGAGCATAACAACTTTCATTTCAGTCAGTCAATGAGATTGCAGCGGAGGTCTCACTCATGCATAATGCATATGAAAGTACCATGACGAATGTCCACAGCACGATCGATTATTTTTTTTTATCTTGGCTGCTATCGTCTTAGTGACGGCACTTCGTATAGTTGTGTAGGATGGTTTTAAAACGAGAATTATCCTCTTTCCAACGGTAGTAATGTTTTTTGTGAAGACTTGCTACATACATTTTTGTATAATAATGTAGAATATTAATTTAAGCCATTAAAGCTAGGTGGGGTAGAAATGTTTGTTTCCACTCTTTACTTGTGTAGAACAATTTAAAGATTTTGATCAAGACCCCTACGTATACAATGTCTAAAAATGGTTTATGGGCACTCCGGTGGGTCAATAATGATATAAACTTTCTACCATAATACCTTGTCATGCACTGGGTGTTGGATAAATACAATTATATTCCACTAGTGGAATAACACCTATCGGTCTTTTGACTGGTTGATATTTTGACCCGAACTACTTTTTTCTCATTGTCACGTAGGAATTTGGTAATGACATCGATCATCGAATGACGTTATGTTACTGTACTCCGATCTCTGCTTGCAGAACAAACCGCTGTTGTAATGGATGTGTGATGACGTCGGAATATTTCATGTTTTCCGTTTCGTAGCGTAAACTATCGACTCAAAATCCACAATTGCCCTTTGTTTAGGCGTATACCTAGCTATACGAGGAACGTATGAGTGATCTCGGAAGTTAACACAACTAGGTAGGACTTTTACTTGGTTACAATTAATGGTTTGATGATTATTTGGCGGGAAGTAGATGTCACTTTGACGTAAACATGTCGGGATGTAGTTCGACAACGATTAGTTGATTGTTCAAATATCTATAGAAATCTAGATTGAAAAAAGACGTTCGGTAAGTAGGGATACGTGGATAAATAAACTCACATTTGTTATTAATACATTCTCTAAGTAATTAAGTTTTTTTAGAATTAATGAGTGCATATTTGCTTATGATAATAGCAATACACCTTATTTGCATATGTCGGCAATGTCTTGTTTTGGCCTTCTTGTAGATGATTCGTTGTACAAATGTAGAAACAGGTCACACCACTCGGGGTTATTGGACACGAAATTTATTTATTTCACATTCTAAAGTTATTTTTTTAAAGTTACTTGTCTTTTGTCACCTTTAAAAAATAACTCGCTCGAGTGAAATAAATTCCACATCCAACAACCACTTGTGTCATGATTATCTTTATAGTCCTTCTTGTTACAGCTCTGTTGAACAAGAACAGTATCTGGTCCCGATTTCTCGAAACAAACTTAAGTCAAAAACTGACTTTAAAAGTCATAAATTTTCATATAAGTTACATGAGAAGAAAACTAAGTTTTGACATTAGTCTGTACTTTTGTTTCGAGAAATCGGGGCCAGATCATCATCTAGAATATCCTATATGCTAATTCAATAACATTCTTTCTAACTCTCTCAACAGCTATGGAACACATAATCATATATAGTAATGCTAATATATGTCTGTCCTGATTGTAATGTAAAAATGTTCATAACTATATATTGGTAAATCGCTTTAATGTATACATGGAATAGTTAGAACCTACATAGTATTAATAAAAGCATGGTGTTACGTTAGCACGATACAAATATAAACATAGCACACTTTACTAAAAGGAAACCTGAGCATGACTTGAGACATCAAGACTTTATACAATGTCATGTACTTAATATAACACTGTCTGTAAATTGAAATATACCTATAGAAAAAGATTTGGTACATATATGTATACTATTTTTGTATACTGCATGTGGACATTTTCGGTCTATTTTACTTATCTTTGTAGATATAATTGTTAAAGTGTGCAAGTGTATAAGAGTTACTTCCCTTTACTTACAAAATAAAACGTTACATGTAAAAGGAAAGTGACGGTAGTAAGGTAATATTTTGATATTTACATTGAATAGCTCGAATATTTTGTACACTGAATTCGAAGGTTTTTGTCATTAAAGTTATATGTGCCGCATTTTTTTTATACTCACGAATCAAGATGACCTTTTATTATGTTATTAATCACCAAAAATTACCAACTTTTTGAAAATTACAGTACTTTCAATGCATAGGTTATAATTTTGATTTTTGGCAATGCATAGGTTATAATTTTGATTTTTGGCAGTACTGCCAAAATTAATTTATTTACATCAATAGTGAAGTGAAATGAGTACATACGGTCAGACCATGAAGCCAACTTGTGGTCTACAATTTCATGTTACATTTTCACAATGTTATTAGTAATTGTAAAGTGATTTTTGCATGGATGTTTCCATGTAAACATATTTAAGGCATAAAAACAACAATTTTACAGAACAAAATTTTTGTGTTATAACTAACGTTTATAAGTCATCTGAAGCCATTTGAATGATTTTTACAGCTTTGTTCATCAAACCATATGGTTTTTAATAGATTAACGATGAAAAAATAGCATGTCAAAATTTTCGCCCAGTTACGGCACATATAACTTTAATACATTTGGATAAGTCGTCTAGCCCTGCAGGTAGGGCGTTAGAATTGTACCTGCTGCCCCTATTGCATGATCGTAAAAGGCGACTAAATTTAGGATCTTATCTTTTCTTTTCTTCCTTACTGACTTTATCTTTCCTAATGCCTTCCTTAGCACCGCCTCACTTTTGGCCTTGCGTTGAGCGTTCGCCCCTGTGAGGAAGGCTCTGGGTTCTGTCCCCTGGCCGAGACACACCAAAGTCTATAAAAGTGGTAGTTTCTGCTCCTGCTTAGCGCTCAGCAAACGGGGAGTGGGACGACTGGTTCGCCCGTTGTCAGTATAATGTGACCGGCTGGGGTGTGTTGCTTGGTGTCTTCGGCGGCATGCTTCAGTGATATAGCACTATAAAAAGGGCAATGGTTCCACTATACAAGAAGACATAACATGAATTTACCGCAGTCTCCCAAAACACGCACCTCGCACAACATACACGCAACACACCGCATACATGGGAGGCCGTCCTTACATGACCATAGCTGTTAATATGACGTTAATTAATCAAACAAACAAACAAACAAACTTATGTTGTCATACATATCATATTACAATACGAAACCGTTACAACGTTACTCATCTTTATACAAAATTCCCTGTTTCGAGCAATGTTTTAAAAAGAATGTGCACACTTGTAAACGTTTGGTAAACAGATCTAGTCTACATATAGTCGAACCTACATGTAAGCGACCCCAGCTCCTTTTCAGACGTTTATAAAGTTGTAGATTATATCTCATGACCTTTGTATATGTTTATGTTTATGCCACATTGTATGTTATCTTTTCTCACTGTTCTCCGATGGATCAATTTACCAAACCAGAAATTCTTATCAACGCGTTCTGAAAATAAACATTTTATTTATTTTAATCAAATTGTTCAGAAAGTGATGATACGTGTAGTATTAACGGTAAGTTAATAACTTTTGCGACTCTACAGAATTATCGATCTCGTTTTATATTCCCATTTTAAGAATTAAAAGCCGTTTCCGAAAGGTACAGTGGCCTTTTAAGAATTTGAATTAAGTGCTCAATCCTGATTTAGATTGTGACAAAAGTTACAAGAATATTTTCATAAAGCTCGTGATAATTAATATTTTTTATTTAATTGATATTTTAAGAACAACAAGGTGATATTTCTAAGGTCAAAACCTATAAATCAAGTTACTGCAGAGTACATTGTATGTGTGATTCAGAAATTGACTCCTTCCTGAAAAATACTTTGAAATTTAGTGAATTAAAAACGGTAACAGGGGGTCGAACGTGTCTTGGTATGCGAAGGTGTAATTTGGTATGCGAAGCAAATATGGCATCGAAAGCTCCGCTTCGGGTTTCAACAGTGGCTGGGAAATCACTGATGTCACTTCTATGCTTCATGCAGCACTCTTTTAGATGTTGCGTTTCGGTGACAAAATGATTGCAGTTTCTGAAAATGCAACATATAATTACTGTCCTTACTTAAATAAAAATCTATTGAAGAAAAACCACGCGATTTTCACGCTAAAAACAGCACCTGGGCATGCTACAGGACTTTGTTTGGCTGAATGCGAAATTGTAGTTCGTTAGAACAGCAGTATGATAGACAGAATCCTGTAAAATAACCTATCAAACAATGATTGTCCTGTTTCCACTGTGAGAAATGACTGAATTCACAGAACCGAGCGCTGAATTCACAGAACCGAGCGTTTTATTTCGGTGTACGCAATCATTGGTATGCGCAGTCGTGGACACCACCGGTTTTGGTATGATGTGGTCTGTTTACATACAAGTGATGCAGATATTTGGAAAGTGGTATAAAACTGCTTAAATATGTGATATAGGTATTTTAGAGTGTGCAACAATGTTTTTGTGTCAAACATTCTATAATGGACTAAACATCAAATTCATTAGTGAGCCCTTTTTGTCAGGCATACTCAAGAAAAATTCATAATAAAAGGTAAAAATAGCTCGAAACGCAAAAAGATACAAATATGTTCTTTGCCAACTGTAACACCATAAATTATGATTTTCCGTTCACATCAAATTGCACCATGATCACCGAAACTGAATAAAATATTTCAATTAAAAAAAAACAACAATATTTTGAAATATGCGATTTTAGACCTGTACATCCGTTCAGTGCCGGTGAAAATAGAAATATCAAAGACACAACGTAAATGAATGAACATACACGTGGAAGGGATCGGCGGGTGTGTGGAGGGGGGGGCGGGGGGGGGGGTTGTACCTGCAATATTGTAGACTAGACAGAAAATTGTGTCGTCTTTAGCCGATATAGTAGGCCGGGTATGTATATTCGTTCTAGAGGTGGGAGGGGGCATAAATTTAACACTCCATTCTGACGACTTTAAACACGCAATTGTTAATAGTAATATTGATTTGTTTTTATTTTATTGGTTTATGTGCCCTTGTGATCAATGCCCCATGAAGAATTCGATGTAACAAACCCCTGTGGTATGGACCCATAACCAAATATTAACTCGCGCACGTGCTCGAAACAGGTTAGTATTCAAATACTTATAATTATTTGTGCTCGTGCATAGCAACGGGCAATACATTCAATAATAACCCCAATCAAACAAAGGAACTACGCGGTAAGTTCAAGTTATCGCCACTCTTGTGTGAATGAAACCAACAAAAAACTATACAATCTCGGTCGAGACACAGGGTCTCATAACATTATATATGTAATATTATGTAAATAGACGCCACCTATCTTATATATATGTCGTCAATTAGGAACGAGGCCCTGTGGTCGGGATATGCCCTCAAGCATGCCACAGGTATAAGTACGCCTTCACGTGCACAGAGACGGCACAGTGCTGTGGCAGACGACTATTTTGAGCTGAGAAACAGGTATATTATATCAAACATGTATAATAAACAAACTTAGTAACTCAAAAATTCAGCGTATGGAAATCTACCTTAATGCGTCACACACACACGTAGTTCATGATTTAATAAAACAGAAATCATCAAAATATATTCAGTAAGGTGAATGATCGAATTACCAGAACATTATACTAACCAATTATGTAAAACGATAAAAACACAACAACGACTTTATGAATGATTACATTTGTTTGTTTGTTTGTTTGTTTGATTAAATTAATGACTTATTAATGTAACAGCCAGGGTCATGTATGGGGTGTGTAGCGTGTAAGAAGTGCGGGGGGGGGGGAGGATTCCAAAAATGAAACATACTAAATTGCTACAGCTAGGTTCATTGTTTGTTGGACCAAAACTAGTTTATCTTACCCATCTGTTATAATAACAGCATTAGTTCTTGGCAAATATATGGGTAAATAACATGTAAGTAAAATAATAGAAAATACGAGTTTAGTAGTCAAACACTAAGATCCATCATATTAAAACCGGTGGTGTCCACGACTACGCATACCAATGATTACGTACACCGAAATAAAATGATCGGTACTGTAAATTTAGCCTTTTTTCAAAGTGGAAAAAGGGTAAACATTGTTTGATAGGTTATTTTACAGGATTCTGTCTATCATACGGCTGTTTTAACGAACTACAATTTCATTTCACATTCAGCCAAACAAAGTCCAGTAGAAAGCCCAGGTGTTGTTTTTAGCGTGAAAATCGCGTTGTTTATCTTCAATATATTTTTTATTTTAGTAAGGACAGTAATTATATGTTGCATTTTTAGAAACTGCAATCATTTTGTCACCGAAACGCAACATCTATAGGAGTGTTGCATGAAGCATAGAAGAGACATGAGTGATTTCCCAGTCACTGTTGACACTCGAAGCGGAGCTTTCGACGCCATATTTGCTTCGCATACCGAATTACACCTTCGCATACCAAGACACGTTCAATTCGACCCCCTGGGTAAGGGGCTACGGAAACTAAATTAGATCATTATTGCACGACCTTGAATATGTGAATGCGATAACTGAGACAATAAAATCAGTAAAATTACAATATTACCTCCCTGTATAGAATTTTCAGCATATTGATGTAATTCCCGATTCTGATTTTCAGATATAATAGAAAGTGTACTTATGGAATTTAGAGGTAAGTCTATCCCATATTCATCTTAAAAAATAAACAGTTTTGTACCAGAGAACGTTCCCTCATGAATACGATAGATCAACTGGAAAATCAAAATAACTTTACTATAGATCTAGATAAGGTATTAGAGAAGAAAGAGTTGCTAGAACAGATTAGAACCCGTATGATAAAAAGGAGATGATACCAACATAAGCGTTATGGATTGATAACGAGAAAAACCCTATAAACTATCTTTTTAAATAGAGAATAGACATTTTACTTCAAGAATCATTCCAAAATTAGGATTAGAAAATGGTTTAACTAAACAAGAGGATATTTTAAGTGAAATAAAAAAAAATCTTAGTATGAACATTTGTATTCTGTTGATGAAAAAGTTAAAGACATAGATTTCGATATTTTCTAAAATATCTTATTAAACTAGTTTATGGACACCCTAGCGAGTTCAAAAATATATCAAATATGACTGATTCTCAGGCCCCTGTGGTATTTACCGTGGTCATTCAATTCCGATGTGTGGATCGCTCGGACTCGGAACTCGTCCGTGCGTAACTTGATCGCCAGTTCATCGCGATCGGACTCGAGTACATACACAATGTATACGTACAATGTATATATATACTAATACAGGTGATTTAAAATCTTAGAAACCTGGATACAAATGTATATAAAATACTCCGAAAGATGTTTCCTGCTATAGTGTCTGAACATTATTAGACTATACAGACTAAACTGTACATATAAGGTATATACATGTATGGTCCATTTTAATGTTATTCAATATAATTTTTAATCTCAATCAACCGTATACAAATAATCACAAATGTACATTCACTGTACAAATCTGAACAAATATAGTTTTAAGATCATCTATAAATGAATAATTAAAGAAGCAGACTTACATGATCTCGAACTCTGTAACGGGTTCGTCCATAGCCCTGCTCGATTAGTTATGAAAAGCGGCTACCGGGGTAAGCCGGTCACGTGACCGGTCGATCTGGCGAAAAAACCCGACCATATTCCATCATAGCGGACTTCTTCAGAGCTTTAGTAACATTTTGATTTTTGCATCAAACACAATCAAAGACTGAATTTAAATTGATCTATTAGATTTCATGATATACTAATTTGGTTATATCATGTTTATCGAACTCGTACCTGTTGAAGTCATATGGTTAACATCAGAGGGATCTGAGAATTAGTTACAGATTATATGATTATGGACCCACCAGAGTGCTTTTTTACAGATCAAAAATCTGTAAAATAAAAACATACCCTACTTAGTACTATATACCTTGTACTCGTATATAGTACTATGTAGAGTATAATTTTTTACCGATTTGTTTTTTCTAGATCCCTAAAACGCCTAAAAATGGTCTTTGGGCAATCATTGGGTCCATAATTATTCAGATCCCTGTGGTAAACATTAATTACGCAAAACCTACTGTAACTACGAGTAAGAAAAATACTTCTACGTATACAAAGTTTATATTGGACAAATTAAAAGTGATTGAATAGTCGAAGTATGTCTGTGGTGTCTATGTTTGGTAATGTAACACACGGAAACTTCCGCACGTTTTGTCAAGTTGTAATGATGATATGATAATGTTGAAGTTTAACTTTGAAATTTAATACTGGCGATAAAGGGATATTCCGGAGAGTCCAGAATATGCCCGATGTGTTCCGTACAAAGGCTGAGATCTAACTGATAGCATGGTTAATTACATGTACAGACAATATATTTATAGAATTTTGAGTGACAGATATCGCTAATTGGGAGATTAATTAGCCATGGTCAGAGTCCTTTAGGAAATTAAAATTGCTGTGACATTAATCTTGTTATATTGTAGAATGGACAACACAATCATTCATAAAAGGTATTGAAAAGTAAATTACCAGAGGATATAGATAATTATCACATATATGGATTTATATGTAGTAGTATATAAATATATGGATTTATATGTAGAGTAAATATAATCAAGAATATATACATATAGTAAACTGAGAGTTGATGTTAAAATTTAGCAACTATTAACACAAGTTCAAAACACTTAAAATTTATCACAAAATTCTTTGTGATAACTTCCTTCCGGTCCGGGAAAGACGCGTCCCCTACTTAATAAAACTGCCCGCTGTTTGGTTGGAATTTATCGGCAAGGTGTTCATGGTTATAATAATATATCTAGTTCTGAGAGAAATCGATCCTGTTGGTGTCGAAACGAGACTCTCTCGCCGTCTAACTCGTTGGGACTATTTTGCAAAGGGGCCTAATTATATTTGGTATATTGATGGCTATGATAAAATCAAACCTGTCGGTATGTTCGAGGTAGATTATCTGGTTGAGCGTGTATCATTCTAACAATGATTCTACTTCCGGTGTCAATGGCGACGGTCGCTATTGTTTATCGCTCCGAGTGAGCGAGGGTATTTTTCACTTCTAAACCATTATAATTGTACAAGTTTTATGATATTTGTTGTTTAATAGGTTACTAGAACCATTTTCTAGTCCCACATAAAACAAAGTAGCTATCTAGAACGTGAATCATCCAAAATTCGCGATCATGCCTACTGGACCAGATGTAAACAAATCGGACGTCGCGGACAACGGCTTGCGGAAGAGTAATCGAACGTCAAATACAAGGGGAGCAAAGGAAAAATCTATATCAACTGGAGGATCTTTCACTGCTCCATGGACAGAAGAGCCATGGACTTGTTCAGTTTGCAACAAACCGTACACAGATAAGGACTCTAAACTATTAGAATGTCAGCGCTGCGAAGGCCATTTTTGCACTAAATGCTTGGACAAGGGAGACAATGAGTACGCTGTACTCTCAAAGTCGAATGCTATGTGGTTCTGTGCTCCATGCAGAGTCCATATAGAAAAGAATATTAACAATGAAAAAATGATTGAGCAGAAATGCAAGGAAATAATGAACGAGTTTGAAACAAGGATCACGCAAATTGAATCTGAACTCAAGAACAAATGTGATGAAAACAAAGTGAGGGACGTTATAAAGGAGGAAATGGCAACTGGAGTAAATAGAGAAACACAGTCTCTATCGACAGAAGCCCCCAAAACCACCACCAACACCCAAGAAGTTCTATCAGAACTAGAAGATAGAAAGAAAAGGGAAAATAAAATCATCTGTTTTGGAATTGAAGAACAAACAAGCAATGAGGGAAGCGAAAGAAAAAGAAAGGATGAGAAAACGATACGGGATATCTTGTCAGCTTGTAAACTTAACAAGGAACTGCTTGACAGTATCACTAAAGTGGTACGTCTAGGGAAAATTAAGAAGCCTGAAAGCAATGCCAAAGAAAATGAAGATGCAAAACCAAGGCCAAAATTGGTTTCATTTGGATCAATAGAGGATAAAAAGCTCTTCTTTAAAAACATAAGGGAGCTGCAAACAACTAAGGAATACAAATCAGTTAGGATCAGCAACGACCTAACGAAAACCGAATGAGAAAATGAAGCAAAACTAAGAGACGATGCAAATCGCATGAACACAGAAAAATCTCAGTCGGGGAAATATGTATTTCGAGTAAGGGGCCCACCTTGGGACAGAAAAATTGTCCGGCAAATAAAGAAAGGAACCTAAAATCAGGCAAAAAATACAACACAAACTCTCAGGACCGATTAAAAGTATTTTATACAAATGCTGATAGTCTACCTAATAAATTTGAGGAATTAAAGCTTAGGCAATTTGGAATCGAAGCCGACATAATAGGAGTTACAGAGATGTATCCAAAAAACTGCAGATATCTACCTAACAGAACAGAATTTCATATCCCAGGGTATGACTTATTTATGAATGAAAATGCATTACATTGTCATAGAGGGGTTGGTATATATACACAAAGGAAACACTGAAAGGAGTAGAAGTAAACATAGGAAATACATTCAAGGAAAGCGTATGGGTGAAAATCAATATTGCTGATAAAAACTGCTTACTGATAGGATGTCTGTATAAAAGTCCGAATTCGAGTCCTGAAAACGTAGAGGAGCTATACAAGCTCATTACATCTGTATCATCTGACCCAGAGTACAGTCATCTGTTATTAGTTGGCGATATCAACATGCCGAAAATTAATTGGAATACCTGGTCGTCAAACCACGACAAGGAAGGAGAGAGCTTTGTCGAATGTTTGAGAGACAACTACCTCTATCAGCATGTCAAAGAATATACAAGAGAAAGGAAGGGAACAGAACCGAGTATCTTAGATCTTGTTATAACTAACGAAGATGAAATGATAAGAGATATTGCTTATGAAAGTCCAATAGGAAGCAGTGATCATTTGGTACTTGTCTTCAACTTTTTCTGTAAATCTCTAAAAACTTTAAATCAAAAGCCACGCCTAAAATATAGTAAAGGCGATTATACCAGTATGCGAGAAGATATGCCAGAGGACTGGTCAGACATACTCCACGGAGATATTTCTGAAGTGTACAAAAATTTACTAAATCTAATTATTGAGAAAGTAAATAAGTTTATTCCAAAACACAAACCTCGCCTCTACCAAGGAGATCAAAAAGATAGGACACCATTAAAAGAGGTAATTTTGAAGAAGATTAGGAAAAAACATAGAGCATGGCAACGGTATATGGAAACCAGAACCGAAGAAAAATTCAAAGAATACACAAGAATCAGAAATCAGCTTAAGTGGGAGATAAACAAATCCAAACGAGAGTTAGAAAGAAAAATAGCAGAAGACATCAAAGAACAACCTAAGAAATTTTGGAAATATGTCAACTCAAAAAGAAAAGTTAAAAAACAGGCATTTCCGACCTCAACGGCCTAGATGGAGATCTCCAGAAAATTGCTGTGAGAGACCAGGACAAAGCAGAAGTACTTGCTAAATTTTTTAGTAGTGTTTTTACCCAAGAACCACCAGGAGGCTTACCAGACTTCCAAGAAAGAGACATTAGTTATCAATTTGAGGAAATTAACTGCACGCCAGAAGCAATTGAAAAATTGCTATATGATTTAAACTGAAAATAAATCCCAAGGACCGGATATGATGCACCCTAAAACCCTCAAGGAACTACGCAAGCAAATAAGTAACCCTCTAGCAGAAAATTTTTAACAGATCACTCCAGGAAGACAAACTACCAGAAGCTTGGAAAGAGGCAAATATAACAGCAATTTTCAAAAAGGGCTCAAAATCTGAGGCAGGAAACTACAGACCAGTCAGTCTTACAAGTATTATTGGGAAAACACTGGAAAAATTAGTAAGAAATAGCATTGTAAATCACATGGACAAAAATAATCTTTTGACTAACAAACAGTTTGATTTTATAAATGGGAGATCTACGCAACTTCAGCTACTAATGGTTTTGGGAAGAATGGACAAAAATAATTGACAACGGTGGTCAACTGGATGTAATTTACATGGACTTCATGAAAGCGTTTGATAAAGTCCCACACCGTCGTCTAATAAAAAAAAACTTAAAGGATATGGAGTGAGTGATAGGGCTACTAACTGGATAACAAATTTTCTTAGCAATAGATGCCAAAAGGTCATTGTAAATGGAGAAACATCAAAGATATATCCTGTATTAAGCGGCATACCCCAGTGAAGCGTCCTTGGACCAATTTTATTGTACTCTACATTAATGATTTACCAGAAAATACATAATCCCAGTCGCCACTTTTTGCAGACGATACAAAATTATACAGAGAAATCAGAAGCATAGATGATAAAAAACATTTTGCAAAGTGACTTGATAAATCTTGAAAAATGGTCTGAAAAGTGGTTACTTAAATTTCATCCAAATAAATGTAAAGTCCTTGCGATTAAATCCAAAGAAAAGAGAGTATATAGTATGTCTGGAACAACAGGCGAGCAATTAGATCTTGATAATATTACATCAGATAAGGATATTGGAGTAACAGTGGATGAAGATTTAAATTTTAGAACACACATCGAATTAGGAGTAAATAAAGCAAACAGCATTTTAGGACTGATAAGAAGAACCTTTACCTTCCTGGATGAAAAAATGTTTAAACTACTGTTTAAGGCTCTCGTGAGACCCCCACCTGGAATATGCCTCAAGTGTGTGGAGTCCTTATATGACAAAGGACATCGAACTTATTGAGAACGTCCAACGAAGAGCTACAAAGCTCATACCAGGCTTTAAAGACTTGCCATACCCAGAGCGTCTACAGAGACTACATCTGCCTACCCTAGAACATCGAAGGAAAAGAGGGGACCTGATAAATGTTTTCAAAATCCTGAAAAATATTTATGATGAGCGCGTCACATCGTCTATTTTCCAAATGGATACCAACAGCAGGACAAGAGGACACTCCTTAAAAATATTCAAAAAACGATGTAACACTGATATTCGAAAACATTTTTTCAGTTTTCGAGTTGTAGATACCTGGAACAATTTACCTAAGCATGTTATAGATGCAACAGATGTCAAGAAATTTGAAATTCTTTTAGACAATCATTGGAGAAACTGTCAACAAATATATTAACTTTAATATATATGCTTATTAACTCAAATGAACATTAAATTACATGTATATATTATATGTATACTGTATACTCTACATATAGCGATTAGAAGAATATGGATAAAAAGAACATTTATAATTACACTAGAAGTAGTTATCACTTTATCATGGAATTCATGTAATATTGATATGGATATAGAGGCTAAAAGCCTGCATCCATTATATGTCGTATTAAAAAATCGTATTAACAATAGTTGGAGGACACTTTTTGGAGACAGCAAAGGAACGTTCTTGTACTCCTTGTATAATCAGAACCGATCATGGTACTGAAAATGGAAAGTTTGCGCGAATTCCAGTATTTTTCCGTCGTAACAATCAGACAAGGACACCCATACATTGCTGGGGCAAGCACTGCAAATTAAAGAATTGGAAATTGAAAGTTGGTGGGGATTTTTGAGGAAAGAATGTACCCAGTACTGGATCGATTCCTTCAAGTCCCTTGAAGAAGAAGGGAAGTACAGTGACAATTCTTGGATAAATATCTGTTGCAGTTCTGCATTATGGCTCTTGTGCAGGTAATTATTTTTATGTGATATATTTGTATGTACGTAAAATATGTACAGTATGTATGTTCAAATAACATCAATATTTATCACATGAAATAGTAATCCGTCTGATATTCAGTGGCTTCCTCGTGTAATATATCAGTATATGTTACTATTGATCACTTTAAGGAAAATACGTTAAACTTTATAATTGAGTGACCTTCTTAAAGATAGTACGTACCATTTACAAAATGATAAAAATCTCCGTCGATTTGGCAATTCTGTATTTGAAAATTCATTACATCAACAAGGAGCCGCAAAGCGTGGCATTATCCCCCGCGTGCCACATTTGGAATGAAAACATAAATACATGTATATATCAAGCTCAAAGTATTAAAGTATAACTAAAAATTGTATGCGACTATTGTAAAACTGGAAAAAACAGCAGGTGGCAAAAGAAACAGTAATTTGGTATTTTTTACTTAGTTTCCATGGTAACAGAAAGAAATGCCCAACATGGAAAGTTTACAATAGCAAAAGGCACAACTAGGGCACCTGTCTGAAAGTTTCCAGGAGCTGCGTTGAATAGTTTTGGAGATATATGTATAGTCGGGAAACAACGCGCATCGTTTACAATGACCGAAATTCTGTAATTTACACAACAAAAGTGACGTTAATAAAATGAAGTTTTTGAAACTTATTGCATTTTGCAGCCTGATAGCCCAAATATACCTATTTAAGATTTTTCTATAGGTTAAGTTTTATATAGCACTTGAGTTAGTTGACAAAATCATTGTTTGAAAGGAATTTCAACTAAAAATGACGTGGCTAATTTTAATCGGTTGCGTTGTCGAGCGTTACAGGAACATGATATGGGGCTAGCTGATATTGTAGCGATAGGGAGAGTTAAGGAAATGTCAAACATTCAAGCTCAAATCATGGAGAACAGCCACTCTGTGAATGCAGTCAAACAATGCCATCCAAAACAAAAACATGACAAAGATCAAAAGACTGAAAGCACTGGAAGTCGCAAGTTTACAAAACAGAAAAAGTCAAACACTAAATGCTGGAACTGCGGAGGGACTTTCCCACATAGAGAAAAGCCGTTTCTTGCTAAGGGTAAAGTGTGTCATGGTTGTAAACAACTCAACCACTTCCACAAGGTGTGCCGAAATAAGAGCATATCTCAAAACAAGATTCTAGCTGTTGACACTGACAGCAGTCAATCGCCGGATAGCGATGACAGTTATTGCGATGGGATCAAACATGAAGAACTCTGATCATAGACATGCTGTTAAAGGTTCATTTACTAGAATCTGAAACTTCGTGTTGACAGCGGATCTTCAGTCGACATAATCGATGAAGCAGACTATGAGAAGATTGGCAGTCCGGGATCCTACACTTACAAAGTACAACTCAAAACCTAGGCAAATACCATACGGAGGAAGTGACTCACTCAAGGGACTTGTGTTTTAAATATGGAAACTAACAAGACCTTTGACACGATCACCTTCCATGTTGTAAAATGAAGGTACTGATACCTAATAGGATACCCTACGGCTACAAAGTTATCACTTCTCAAGGTATGTCAGGTACAGGAAGGTCAAACGGACACATTGAGAAATGTTGAGGAAGTTTGGTCACCTTTTTAAAGTCGTTGGTAATCTGAAGAGCAAACAGGTTAAATTACATATTAACACGGATATTCCCACCTGTTGCGCAAAGACACAGTAGGACACCCTTCCATTTAAGAGAGAAGGTTTAAGTGGAAATCAACAAGCTCGTGAAAGCGACATAATTGAGAAAGTTTATGGTGAACCTAAACATTGGGTATCGCCCAGTTATCCCACCTAAGAGAAACCCAGACGAGATCAGATTATGTGTTGATATGAGGTAGGCAAACAAAACTATTATAAGGAAAAGACATGTTATGCCCACTATAGAGGAACTCATTCTTGACTTGAATGGAACCGTCATATTCAGCAAACTAGATCTCAGGAGTTGATACCACCAATTAGAGCTTGAACCAGGGTAGAGATACATAACTACATTTCCAACACATCTCGGAGTATACCGGTACTGTAAACTGTGGAAGACAACACAAGTATGCATTCTATACAATATATACACGTTTATTTACACTATATATACATAGAACTATAAAATAGAATAATTATACATATACATTCACTATCTCTCGTTCACCACACACCACTAGAAAGATTGCCATGTCCTCTTCTTAATCACAAACGCTCCTCTGGTCGATGATACGTTCATCCAATTCCAGCTGTGAGTTACATCTAGCGTAAACCATGGTAGACACCTTAGTGTCACGTAGAAATTCACATACTCACCATCGGCCACTGGTGGAACAAGAAAGTTTTCAAAATATATCCGGTCATCAATCATAGACCGTGGACTCAAACGTAAGTCGTCTCACTTGTTACTGCACCGCTGAGTGCCATGACACCTGTTGTTACCGCCACTGCAGCCACAAATGTATGACTCTGTCATAGTCACATCTAACGTGTTGGCTGGTCTGTCATCCCATTCCATGGATAGATACAGAAAACAGGACAGAATATGTTGAATTCTGCCTAATTTCATATGAATATAATGTCTCTGCAAGTATGTCAAACCTATCAATTACTGCTCACATACGCCTCCATAGATTTATTATTCTACCAAATTGAAGATAGCAATTACTAAAACTATACTAAATTAATAATAATTACATAATAACGTTCCTCATAATACTCTTAATGCTCAATACTAAACTAGATATAAGCAAAATACATATCGTGCGGGTCCAACGCGAACAATATATACCGAGCCTGTATACTGTCTATGGGCCTCCATACATATACTCATGGTAAACCCATACGCTTATCTATACGACCAAATACTCTATAATAACCGGTTCTATAAAACTATTACATTCTAAAGACATAACGCACAATGTTCGGTCACTTTTACGTCACGCCGGAATTTCTTTGGAAAAAGCGTTGAACAGTAAAATAATATAAGCGCAATACTATTTTTTTAAATTGAAAAACAGAAAGGATATATTTATTCAATTACGGGAGGACTTTTATCAAAATATTTGTAATATTTATGTTTCTATTGATGTGTTTTTGTTGAGAAAATGACGTTTTTTGGCGCGACAGATGTAACACGCACCTGCATGCGGTTTCAGTTAAAGTGTCACTGTCGTCATACTGAACACCACATGGCGGTAAAATTTGACAAAGAGATTCCCCAAAAACGAACTATCGTGATGTCATTTCGTTATAATGAATTGTGACGTCATACTTCAAAATGGTGGACTTTGTTTGTAGACTTGCCGATCGACAGATCCGAAGAGAAAAGATAAAAAAGTGAAAAAACACAAATACACACAGTACAAAACGGTACTAATACATGAGATAGAGACATGAATTGTTAATATAAAAATACGTTTTTCTTCTATTTTAATAACATGTCAGAAAATATAGACTGCGACGTCGTTCTACTTTTTTATCGAACAAAACCTTTGTCTTGCAGAAATGACACAAAATGAAATTCTTAAATTGACTGTTCTGTCACGCAAGTTCACGACGTTGAAAAATGACTTTATATTAGGAAGTATGTTTTCTATTCAGAATAAAAAAATACGTTTTTGCTCAAATATACGTGTGCGAAATCTCTACTGAAAATTCAAAAAAGTATTCGAAAAATTGCGTTTTTTCTTTGTCTTGCAGGTTTGCCGAATGTCGGAAATGACGTCAATTGCGCTCGTCATGTTATATAAGATAATGACGTCTTTTACATTAATAACGTTACATAAAAGTGACCGAACATTGTGCGCGACGTCAAATGTATTGCTTAATCCAACATATAACGTATAAATGCAATTATCTACTAATTAAACACTTATTTACGGGATTACATATAAATGGAACGTGCACGTAAACAACTCAGTCACGCACGAGTGGACCGCAACGCCTCTGAATGCTTAACCGGTCCCCATCACACAGTACAAAATGGGATTGCGTAATAATATTACAAGGGCAAACACCTACCACAGTCAGCTTTATGTGCTCCAAATATTGTTCGGGGGCCAATGCAATACTACATCTGGAGACAATCCAAACTGTATGTCTTGCTGCCATATCCATGTGTGTCTCTACCCGGTACCTCTCGGGTATCTTCTCCCATACTTACCTGATCGTGAGTTCCACATTTCAAATACAAAACAACAAGAAACAGGTATTACAGAATTTATTTCATTATGCGAGCGTGACGGGTACAAAACGACTGATTTTCGGAATCTCCTCGGCATTCGAAGTATTTTCAGGAAACCACAAAACACAAATAATTCAAGGAATAAATAGATGGAGCTAGAAATATATATGATGATATCATTGTCTATGGCCGAGATAACGAAAATTATGATAAAGCTTTAAGAGTGACACTTCAAAGGCTTGTCGATTGAGGACAATTCCGAAAAGACAAAATTGCATTTTTCGGTTTTATGTTTAGCAAAGACGGGATTTCACCGGATCTAGAAAAAGTCAAAGCAGTTAATGACTTTGACCGACCAAAGAACGCGAAGGAGGTTCGAAGCTTCCTAGGAATGACCAACTATAGTTCGCGGTTTATCGAAGACTACGCAACGATATGCGAACCACTGCTAATTCTCACACATAAAGATGTCGCGTGGAGTTGGGACGACGTATGTGAAAAGGCGATTGTAACTTTAAAGGAAAATCTTTCAAGTGACACTGTTATGTCGTACTATGATCCGAAAAAGCTAGTCGCGGTTAGAGTGGATGCTAGTCCGATTGGTTTTGGTCCTATTCTCATGCAGAAGAAGACTGTGTCGTACGCTAGTCGCTCATTGTCGCCTGTCCAGTCGCGATATAGTCGGGTGGAACTCGAAGCATTAGCAGTTGCATGGGTTTGCGACACTTTGACTTCTGTGGTCCTCTACCCAGTGGTATATATTTTTTTGTTACGGAAGATGAATACTCGCGATATCCGATTACGGAGATTGTGCGATCTGTGCCGGCCAATACTACTTTTCCAGTTTTGGACGAAGTGCTGAGTATGTTCGGAACACTCAAAGTCATCAAAAGTGACAATGGAGCACCATTTAACTCTCATGCTTTTCACAAATATGTTGAAAACATGGGGTTTGAACATCGAAGGGTTACTCCACATTGGTCACAAGCAAATGCACAAGCGGAGGCATTTAATAAACCATTAATGAAAACAGTTCATGCAGCATACCTTGAGAATAAGAATTACAAACAAGTGATGTTTAAGTTTTTGAGGTTGTACCGAGTTACACCTCACTCTACAATGCCATATAACCGTGAGAAAAAGACAGTCCTTGAGAATAAGGGACCTATGGTTACAGTGACTGGGAATGTCACACTGAATGTTTCAAGATTCAAACGAGTAAGATCAGGCATTCAGGATCTCCCGGCCAATAATCTGTCAGAAGAAGACACGGACGAAATTTTGTGGCCCAACCCAGGTGTTCCTGTGGAGCAGCTGTCGCGGTAAAACACAGTTGATAGAGTCCTGCGAAAGTTACTTATCAAGACACTACACAGCCACTGAAGAGCACTAGGGTCAAGAAGCCGAATACAAAATATTCAAAAGACTTTATTCGCTAAGATAGGTCACAAATGTTAGTTAAGAGGATGACTCAACTATGTTGGGCCACAATATTCCCCGCTGGTCATCAATGTCACGAGACCTTAGGAGTTTTTATATACTTACAATCTTGCCAGGCTTATATATGTTAAGTGGTTGTTTTATAGCTTGTTAACATTTCGTTATATACAAATATAATTAATTTGGTTAGCCACATATTTCCATCTATATAAAGCTGGAGCTTGTGAATTCTGGTCATTTTATTTATTCATCTCATAATATGGACACAAAGGACATGAATCCTGATAATGATAATTGTGATAATATGTTATTGCTAAAAAAGGGGAGAAATGTAATGTCCATTCCGTAAATAAGTATAATCTATTCCGGAAATTAGTATTACCCATTTCGTATAATGTAACCGGAAGTAGCACATGGTAATAAAGTTTACAGCATGGCAACCAGACAAGTGTGATTGTCATCTATGTAATTATCACAAAACATCCGGTGTTACACACACCCATAGAACCCCACAGTGGCTTCCTGTGAATGTTTGTTTCATAAAAAACATCAAACATGATTTTAAGTATTACCGGAATGACAGGAAAGGGAAATAACAATGACTTTTTTTACATTGACATCTATCTAGTAGTTCTACTTACATGTATGCCATGCAGGGTAGGGCATTAGATTTGAACCTGCTGTCCCTATTGCATAATCGTAAAAGGCAACTAAATTTAGGATATTGCCTTTCTTTTTCTTCCTAACTGACTCTATTCTTCTTAACGTCTCTCCTCTTGAAACATAAACCTCACTTTTTTCCTTTTTTCCGTTGTTGAGCGCTTGCCACTGTGAAGTAGGCTGTGGGGTTCTGTCACCTGGCTGAGACACACCAAAGTCTATTAAAAAAGTGGTTACGTAGTTTCTGCTCCGTCAGCTCATCGCTCAACATACCGGGAGTGGGACGACTGATTCGCCCGTTGTCGTATCATGTGACTGGGTGGGGTATGTTGCTTGGTGTCTTCGGTGGTATTCTTCAGTGATATAGCATTTTAAAAAGAGCAACAGTTCCACTATACAAGATGACACAACACGAATATACCGCAGTCTCCCAAAACACGTTACACACAATATACATATATGGGGGCCAAGTAATCCTACTTTATCGTACATATATTTATCTATTATGGCCTGGTTGAGAGGGCACTATTGTCTCATAGTATTGTCGAAGGATGGAATAGTCCCCGAGCCGAAGGCGAGGGCACTATCCCATCACGAGACAATACTATGAGGCAATAGTGCCCTCTCAACCAGGCCATAATGTGTTTAGTACATCACCCTCACACGAGACCGTTTTTCATGTCATCATAATAGAAGCACGTCAAGCGACACCTAGCAACGCTATCTTCATTTCCATACCACGTTGTTACATTAAAAGTAAAAATATGAATTGTCGCAGAAATCTGGGATTCTATAACAAGAGGCCCAGAGGGCCTGTATCGCTCACCTGGTTTGTAATGCCAAGTAATGTTCTGAATACAGGTTCATTGTTTCTTTTCTGAAGGAATTTTAATATTAACCTCTAAATCCCCTATTGGGCCCCACCCCTCCTTCCCCAGGGGGTCAGAGCCAAAATTTATACAAGTTCTGTTCCCCTTCCCCCAAGGATGTTAATGGCCAAATTTGGTCACAATCCAAGCAAAACTCTAGGACAAGTAGCGATTTATAGGATTTACCTTTATTTCCCCTATTGGGCCCCACCCGTTCTGCCCCCGGGGGGCCAGAGCCAAAATTTATACAAGTTCTGTTTCCCTTCCAAAAAGGATTATTTATGGCCAAATTTGGTTACATTCCATGCAGAACTCTATGACTAGTAGCGATTTAAAGGATTTACCTTTATTTCCCCTATTGGGCGCCCCCCCTCTCCTGCCCCCGGAGGGTCAGAGCCAAAATTTATACAAGTTCTGTTCTCCTACCCCCAAGGATGTTTATGGCCAAATTTGGTTACAATCCATGCAGAACTCTAGGACAAGTACCGATTTTTAGGATTTATTTATAATTCCCCTATTGGGCCCCGCCCTTCTGCCCCCCGGGACCAGAGCCAAAATTTATACAAACTCAGTTCATATTCTCCCAAGGATATTTCTGGCCAAATTTGGTTACATTCCATGCAGAACTCTGACTAGTAGCGATTTAAAGGATTTACCTCTATTTCCCCTATTGGGCCCCCGCCCCTCTTGCCCTTGGGGGATCAGAGCCAAAATTTATACAAGTTCTGTTCCCTTTCCCCCAAGGATGTTTGTGGCTAATTTTGGTTACAATCCATGCAGAACTCTAGGACAAGTAGGGTTTTAAAGGATTTACCTCTATTTCCCCTATTGGACCCTGCCCCTCCTGCCCCCGGGGGGTCAGAGCCAAAATTTATACAAGTTCTTTTACACCTCCCCCAAGGATGCTTGTGGCCAAATTTGGTTACAATCCATGCAAAACTCTATGACTAGTAGCGATTTAAAGGAAATGTTGACGGACAGACGGACGGACGGACGGACGACGGACGGACGGACGACGGACGACGGACGACGGACGCCGCGCCATGACATAAGCTCACCGGCCCTTCGGGCCAGGTGAGCTAAAAATGGGATTCAGCTTCATGAAAATTAAAAGTAGATCAATATAGAACATGAGTGAACTGTCTTCTGTAGAAAAGCAACATTTGCTTCCATCCCAGCACACAACAGCCTGTCCGCCATCTTGACGTCTTCGTCGAAGCGCAACCTTATAATGACGAAATTGTAATGGTGACGTCACAATACATTCACGTTCAATTTTGTGCGCCACTTCAATAGTGTCCGCTTGCCCGGGCACTATTGCAAATAGTTACCCATGTGTGTAGCCAATCAGAATCCAGTATTCTGTCACGTGATGTACTAACGAC
The DNA here is from genome assembly GCF_041381155.1 of Argopecten irradians. Lineage (NCBI taxonomy): Eukaryota > Metazoa > Mollusca > Bivalvia > Pectinida > Pectinidae > Argopecten > Argopecten irradians. The sequence goes on along the minus strand of NC_091149.1, from coordinate 16,875,774 downwards.
ATATATATTGGTGTGGCTATGTGCAGGGAAAAGGAGGAAAACATAATGGAGAGATCAATTTATTCATATAGGTTTTTACAATTATTAGCGAAGCTGTCGATTTTCGATATATATTTGAATTCACGTTTATTCTCAAAACATTCGATTTCTGCCTGTACAACATTTCGCATCATCGGTGTTTTCAGCTTTATCGTGAATACATCAATTTATATTATAAAGACTCCTTTCATATGTGGATATAAGGATAGGGATATTCTACCCGAGGGTCACAAAATGTAGTAAAACCCGAGACTTGCCGAGGGTTTTGCTACATTTAGTGATTCCGAGGTAGAATAAAATATCCCTATCCTTCATATCCACTTATGAAAGAGTACTTTTCTTTCATACCTCGATGTTTTATTGCAATTTTACAGCTATAATATCCCGCCATTTTGAAATAAATTCGGAGAAATCGACGACTGGAAGACAATTTTCCATACATGAAAATTTACGTGATACTTTCATAACGAATTCCGTTGTTTGCATCTTTCATAATAAATCCAGTCCATATTCCGTGAAAAAAAGTTAAAAATTCACCGAGGAAATAGAGATTTTGTTGATGCCGTGGACATCACGAGGCTTTATTGGCATGAGTAGGCCATGCAATACAGCCTCAGGCGACATATGAGTGTATTGCCCTGGACCAGCCACTAGTTATTACACCCGTAGGTATGAAAGAAATAGTGGATCTTACATAAGTGGCTATGTGATATACATTTATTAAACGAGTTTCAATAATTTTGTATGCCACAAGCTAGGCGAGTGGCATAATAGATTATTTAACGAGTTTTATAAATTTCATATCACATAGTCACGATTGTAAGATTAATTTATCACATAACTTTAAATTCCGTCTTTATATAAAACAGTAGAAATCCGGCTCGGATATGACGTTCCGTCTACTGAGACAATTATGCGACGTCATATATATAAATTATGATGTTAAAAACTACCTGTGACGTCACAATTAGTGCTGTTTTACACACGTGGTCTTACAATAATTTATAACATGGGCTGGACGGGCTAGTTATGGATTGAAATATACTGTTTTTACGATTGTTTGCGGGACATTCGATTTTCGCATTGTGCTATTAAATATTTCCAGTCATCGATGTATGTATAGTAATTATCGCGAATACATAAATTCATTCATTCAAGTTTTTTTTTTGCAATAACTTTTTTTAAAGCTTTTCAAACCTAACCGATTTCGTTGCACTTGTAATTATTTCAATTTATGTTAAGTCAGGTATAACATGAAGATATATGGCATCTTTAATGAGTATTGTAGAAAGACCAATGTCCCACTATGTAAACGACCCCCGACGATACAATGGTCCTTATGTTTTTGTGTTTAATACGCTTTATAGTGTTCAGATGATGTAGTGGTTAAGGTAATACGCGTTTCACTTTCTTGGCCGGGTTTCGATCCACAGCACGGTCATGAAAAGGTCAGAGGTCACATGGGTTACCTGGATTACGGGGGTTTGCTCCGGGTCCTCTGGTTTCCGGAGCGGTTACATCCCGTGTCATCGAACGTAAGTTGTATAACTTGGTTTACGATAGATGTTAAACATCAAATATCGTTGATGTCTCCTATATCGAAAGGACCTTTTAAAGAAATAACTTTCAAAACAAAGTGATGTTAGGCATCGTGCTATTTCGCACAGCACGAATAACAAAAACAGCTACATACATTATTTGTAAAACCCATCTTGAACTTCTTGATATGATGCCGTGTTTGAATTATTTTCATTTTACTTCCTAACGGTATCATATCACTAGAAGATACATTTGTTTTTAATGTCTAAATTTTGTTCTTTGTCCCTCTGAAGGATAATTGTTTTAATAATATAATTCTTTAAAACCATGTAAAATAGCACATGTCTAATTAAAAATCTTTATTGATATTAAACAAAGTTTAATATGAATACTTACGTTTAAGGTGAATAATGATATGTTATTTTTAAATCAAATGAATATAACAATCTAAACGCCAGTCTAATGACTTCTCTCCACTATGTCAATTTAAAGTTCTGATCAGTAAATAAATTTTGTCCCGATGGTAAACGTTACACATTGGATGACTGCAGTTACTTTGTAGTGTTTTATTAAGTCTGTTATTGTTGAACTATAATGGTAAAACCAACTCTCTTTTCGCGATTTTCATTTCAAAACAAGCTCGCGAAGATTAATATTTGCAGGTATGAAAATTTGAATGGAGGATTAATAAATGTAATGTAAGAAGATAATTAACGGAGATAAACGTCTGGCTATTTTCCCTACAATTCGCTAAATTCCGTCTCGGTAGAAAAAAATGCATGGCGAAAGAAAGATGGTTTTACAACAAATATAAGGACAAAATCGGGAGAGTATGGGGTATTAAATGATATATTATTGTTTATTTTGACATATATATACATTATGTAGCATAAGCGGAAACAGGAGTTATTTTTGGACAAAGTTAATTGATAAATGATAAATAATAATGGACGTATATTTAAATCTGATAAAATGTTGAGCTTAGCAGCTCGTCTTAGCACCTGGCCAGGTGGGATAAATATAAAATATACAATATATAGCAATATATAAGATTGGTAAACAATATTCAGGTGGCCTCTGTTTAAACCTATTGATTATTTTGTACATAAATATAGGTTTATGACAGAAGGTAATGTACTGAACCCTGGTGGAACGATGGTATTTAACTGAAATGTACAATTGTTTGCATATTTTTTTGCCAACATTAACAAACAACACAACAGTTTACGACTCAACAGTAATACATAATGTTACACACTTTTTATTAATCTTAGTTATGTTAAATCTAATGCATACACAACTTTTTATCAACTTAGTTATCATAAATCCAACAACTAGATTGATAAACACCAAAAGGTCGATTATTAAAAAGAAAACACACGTGGAATTCTTATTCCTGTCATTGTGGTTAGATATAAAATTACTTTATCTGTAGACACGATTAAACAACTGGATTTTTTATTATACAAAAAACGGTGGTTTTTTTCATTGATTATTCTTGATTCTTTATGTATGTTTTGACTATGCTATAGATAGATGCATGACGACGCCAATTCTGAGTAAAAAAAACATAATTTATGTGACAACATTATATAATAACATTTAATTTCAACATTTTTTGTTTCTTACATAATGAAAATAACAATAGCAACGACACATTCATTAGCTCTTTCGTTATGTCTTCGCTGACGGCAGAGGGACCTCCGACTTATATATATTTTCCCTGGCTAACTACATGTACTTTGAAAAGCATTCGTGATAGGGTTTCATAAATATAAAAGTTTAAACATTATATCATGGTCCGATATGAACCGTTATTCCAATTTATGTTTAAAATGATTTTTGAAAGCAGGAAATTAACCTGGTTTTTCGAATTTCAGACATTCAAAACCGGAAATACATTTTCTTTCATTGATATATAATGTTAACATTTTTGTCTTAAAATGAACTTACACCATCTAGTATAACATATCAAAGTTACCCTCTTATGTTTAACTATTTAGGAGAATACGGCACATACGGAGATACATCTTTTTAATCATGTAATGGAAAGGATGATTTGTCCCTATCTTTCATGATCTTACGTGTTGGTTCAATCACAGTCATTTTGGGAAATTGGTATTCTACACGTGGTCCACCAAAGAAACGAAAACGGCCGGGAGAAACGTCAGCTGTAGACGGATAATGATTTCCCTCTATTTCGTTTACAAACTTTCTTCGAAATGCGTAAAGGTGTTTTTATATTTTGAAAAGATAGTTTTATTGGATATGTTTTAATGATAAGTTTATTTCTATCATCATGAAATGCAGACAATGATAAATAATATTCAAACTGATAAAAAAACCTATGGATACCATACAGGATATGTTTTACCGTGCGACATAAAGAAAAAAGATGTTTGATATGGTCATGCCATCTGGATGAATTACCAATTATTAAACTTTTATTGCAACCTGTCAAAATATTTAAATAATGAAAAAATCTATTTTTAACAATATCAGTAACGTCAAAGCTCTCAAATAATCTAATAGAATCAAAACACAGTTTTTGTAGAGTTCGTCTTACTACAGGTCGATGCAATGATTTTAACTGATAAATGTATGGATGGGTTAGTCTTATCATGAAGTCAACGTAAGCCGGTTCAGACAAGTCATCAGTTGCCATAATTTGCAAAAATGCAAATTCAGCCCTTTTATGGGGATACACAACACTTATAGATTTACTTTCAAAAAACCTTATCACGTCTGAATGATCGAATAGTTTAGCAAAATACAACGGTGTAAATTTATAAACATTCTTACACTGAAGAACATTCTTACCAAAAGCTTCGTGCAAAGCCTCCAAGACGAGTACGTGACCTTTTATGGCAAATCTATGTACCAAACTCAGTTGCTTTGAGTGTGTTTTACATACGTCGGATAATGTCATGTTGCCTAGTTTCAATACATTTGATAATACGTATAAAGTGGCTTTGTCAAAATTCTGAGTCGAACTATAAAAATTATTTTCAAAAATGTCTCGATCAGATATAATTTGGTCATAAAAGTATGTATGCGTAACATATTTCATCCAGGCTCGTGATCGTATCTTATTGATAGGATATATTTTAGCATGAGATACACCAAGCGAAATTAAGTCAACAGAGTGAGGTGGAGGCCAAATAAATGTCATACCGTAGTCTATCAGAAACCTTACAGCAAGAGAGTTCCCACCCATAACAGCGTGCTGGAGAAGATTTGCACCGTCACTGTCATAGCATGAATCCCAAAACGCAGCAGGTTTTTGTCTCAGAACAATAACAAATTCGTCCCCATAAACCCAATATATCCAGTACTTGTTGTTTTCATTCCTTATTGTTTTATGCAGAAGACTGTCTTCAAAGGATTGATCACAATAACTAACTGTATATTGTGATAAAAGATAAAGCATTCCAATCGGCGGTCGTTCCGTGGAAAAGAATGTTCTCAATAGGTGTTTGTCTATAAGAAAATCCTGCGGTCTCGGTTGAAACAAAATTATAGAAAGAAGTATGAATGCATTGCCTTTCATAACGGCAAGTGTATGGTACTTGTGGAAGTCTACTCTCCTTTGTGTCTCTGGATAAACATGAATCACCTGGAATATCCTATATATAACCATCTCCTCCTTGGATAACACTTTATCGTATTCAAACTTAAGTTGCCTTGTCCATAGATCGACCAGTGAACAGCCGACACATGTTCTATATTCTCCGTTGTGTGGCAAATTATCAAATGCTACATCTATTACATTTTTATTCATGTTATTTGTTTCTAATAAAAGGGATATATCTGAACGATACATTAGGATATTGTAATGCCCTTCTGCAGCTGCATAATGTAGATATGTACTGTAGTTGGCATCTTTTACAGACGTTTTTATCATAAAAGTATTGTTTTTTATAATGAACATTAATGAAATTTGATCTACATCCTTTGCAAATTTTGTTGCTAGCGCTAAATAATGAAACAATCCACGCCCTTCATTATCTATCAGTTCTTTGTTCGATTCAGCGTAGAATTGTCTTAGAGCAACATATGACATTATAGCATTACAAATCACAGCAGAATGTATCGGGAGCGACCCATTTCTAGCAGATACATATATATCTACTTTCTCAACTATAATCATATACTGTATCATTCTCCATGTATTATTACAAGCTGCATAGTGAAATGGTGTATTGCCAACTTCGTCTCTCTGCGTCCAGTCAAAGGATATACCATGATATTTGAGATACAAAAATAGTTCTATTCTACCATACATAGCTAGGAAATGTTCAACACCTGCTCCCAATGGGCACATGTCATCCATCAATTTTTTTTTCTCGTTTATGTGTAGGATTTCAACAGAAAGTCTTGCTGTTGAATTGTATGCACGTGTACATTTCTCATTGAGAATTCCGTGTTTTCTCACAATAACATCTAATATTTCAGATTGATTATATTTAATTGCAGTTAGGATTGGGGATCTTCCCCCATGCTCTCGACAAGCCAAACCGTTGATGGCTTGGGAAAGTAAATGCACAACCACTTCTGTATTGCCCCTTTGTATGGCAACCTCTAATGCCGTTGAACATTTGATCAGATACTCATCATCATACAAAACAAATGTAACCTCTCCTAAATCGTCATACCGAGACAGTAGTACACCAGTACAGTCTTCGCTGGTGTAAGAACAAGGGTCCCATTGCATTCGCTTTGTGTTATCGGTGATCCAGGGCATTGCGTCTTCACATGGAATACAAGTGTCTTCAGCACCATGCTGCAACAACGCCAACACACACCCAACATGACCATTCTTTGATGCCAGGTATAAGGCGTGTTGATCAGCTAAGGTATTATCTATCGCTAAAAACGTGTCTAAAATATCTGTGTGGCCATGCTCTGAAGCTAAGTGAACGGGGGTGAGGTTTAAGCCGTTTTTCATGTAGAGTAGTGACTTATTTTTGGACAATAGCAGGTTAACTACGTCTAAATGTCCATTTTGAGCAGCAATATCTAGTAAGCCATAACCCCATAATGTTTTATACTTGCAGTGGTTGACCGCATCCTCAAATCCGCCCTTGTTAGGTGGATCTGATACTCTAAAGAAATAGTCCTCACCTTCATCTAGCAGGGCTCGAAGCGTTTCCGAATGCCCAAAGGCTGCAGCAAGAAATGAAGCTGTAACATTTGCCGACGTAAAAGCATTTATGAGTTCTTTTCCAAGGATTTTGATAAGAAGCTTTGTACCTAGATACGAATTCTTTGTTTTGCTCATTTGATGGAGATATTGGCTGGCGGACAATTTCATTTCCACAAAGTGCTGGCTATCTTTAAATAAATGTTTTATATCCAAATCGTTTGACTCGGCAACGTGAATTAACATATCTAGTGTGTCAGTTCTACTGAGATTGTGCTTGTCGATCAGGTACATTGCAAACATTTTGTGACCATTTTGAGTAGAAATACGATACTTAGAAAACACGGAAGTCTCGTTACTAAGGTGATCACATATTCCTTTGTGGCGAACTCTTATATACGCTGAACTGCCATCAACGAAATGTGACATCTGATTACCTAGAAAACCTATAAGGTCATATGGATGCATTGTAACATGAACAATATCTTTTAACTCATCAAGTGTTGGTTTTCGATTTGATGTGCATAGCACCTCAAATACTTTCCTTGCAAGATCATATTTTTGCAGGTTGTCACCGAATACACGCTCTAAATTTGCATTGTATAATTCACTAAGTGAATGTGGAATGTCAGTGACCTTGCTATTAGAGTAATCTATCCAAAATCTGACAGCCAGGTCTACATGTAAAAAATTTGATCCACTAATAACCAAAATCTGTTTTGTTGCTTTCTCGAGATCAATGTGTGAACCGAACAAACGTGATAATGTTGTTGTGTGAGTGTACAAATGATGAGCGAGGAAGGTAGAAATGTCGTCTTGATTCCGAACATTATTTGTGGATTCATGAAATATATTCATTTGTGAAAACTTTTCAGTCACCTTATTGATGTCTCTTGCTGTTACAAAGAACTTAAGCCACCACGGCATTTTACTTATTCGTTTTGACAACACGTCAAGAAGAGAAATAGCAATGGCGGCTGAATCTCCACATTCATCAATAGCATCGATGATAACGTACCTTTCTTCATCAAATTCTAATCCCCGCAGAGGATGAATAATGGCGGCGTCCAGGCAACCAATAGGATCCTCAGAACATTTACCGGTTTCTAGAAATTTCATCCCGAGTTCATTAGTCAAAATAGCATTTCCTGCCACTGGTATGTGACTAATTAACATACCAGCTAGGGTTTTGATGAAATATTCTGGCCTTTGAGTACTTATGACGTCAAATTTACAAATATGGTATGACAAAATGAACTTCCGCAATGCCAATTTAGAACTACAGAGAAGTTTCGCTACTAACATAGATTTACCGTAACCCATTTCGGCCGTCAACAGGATGCCTCTGGAAGATGTGCCAATTAAGGATGTCTGTATCTTGTCGACAAGCCATTGGCGGCCATATAGTACAGGGAGATCATTTAGGTACCCATCAAAAGGAAAGTCTGCTTGCCATGGACAGGGCTTGCTTAGAACCAAAGGAAGACAGTCTGAAATTAAAAAATCTGGAGTTGAATCACAATAATCATCTAGTTACATATACGCAGAACTTCCTCGATATTACAGGGGTTACCATCAAAGTCGTTATATCCACCCCTAGTATATTACTGAGCAAAACTGAAGTTAGTTTGGCCTTTTGATGTGCATCGAATAACGGTACATTGTGTGGCTTTGAAGTTGAGCATAGCTCTCTTACTTCAAATGAAGTCTCAGTAGGCCTATATTTGGTCAGTATTTGTCTCCTGAACTGCCTTCAGTTTTAATATGAGATAGCCAGTGATGGATATAACGACAGTGAAGTAATTCCTGGAGTATCGAGGATAACACTAACATACACCTTTATGTGTGTGACACTTGGTCAAGGTCTTTAACCTGCTATATGACACTACATAAGTTCAGAGTATTAAGTAAATAAGATGTGACAATAAGAATATACTCAATCGGCAGAAAGATAATATGTCTTTAGTTTATTATGTAATACAACATTTATAATGCCATAGAAATGTCACCAGCCGTCCTGAAACAACGAGAAAATAGCAAGATGTCACCATCTCAGAGACGGTGATATGGCTCTATGGTGATATGAGAACCATTGCATGTCAACTTCTCGGCTTCATAATAATGAAAGTTGGTTATGCTTCTTTATATCATCCATTCCCCCCATTCAATAGTCGTTAAAGAGTTATAGTATGGCCACATAAGGTGAAATATGCGTCATTTTATGTCAAGATGCATCTACTTATGGCCAAATTTTATTATGGTTTCAAATAGCATATATAACGTATTCAATATAAAGCCTTACCTTTGTCTTTGTATATATTTGTGTTTGATAGATCTTTGGAGTTGACTTGATTATGAATGTCATATACATGTAACAACAGAAGTACATGTACTATTATAAGAATTGTATGTAGAATGCTCTTGTACTTGGCAATTTTGTCAGTCAAGCTCTTCTCTTTCGCATCCATGCCACCCAATGTGGCTATTAATATGTCCTTTATATCAGGTTGTGAATTACTCACTTGTACCAGGCGACGCTTGATTGACACATCAGTTGTGGCAAGTTTCAGAGCAGATGTTGATTTCAGTTTATTTAGCTTTGAAATTGCTTTTTTACCAGATTTAGTTGAAGCGATTTCCGGCCTTTTAAGAAACTTAAGCAGACCGTTCAGGGCTTGGTTCTTTTCCGTTATGCTCGCCCGGCGTTCTCCGTGTGCATTTGTGTTCCTTATATCTCTGACACGATTGTAAACTGGGATAGGGATATTGAACTTCTTGCAGTTGTGAATCACGTGCAATGCGACAGACAGGTCCTCGTTGTATGGTATCATAGTTTCCCAATCTGGAGCAAAAACCTTCACCATTTCATTGACATCATGTGGCCATTCTTTAGAACTGATTCTTTTCCATTTGATATTTCTTGCTCTGTTGTTATATCTATTGTGTTTCATTATCTGTTTCTTCCATTCCATACAAGTAGGGCACCACTTAGACAAGTTTTGTTCTGTCTTACTACAGTCGCTGCTACAGTTTGGTAATCGCACGCATGGCTCAGTATACTTTATTTCGTCATGTAAAGATCGGATAGTTCCTTTAATATAATCCGAAATCCCTGTTGTTGTGATTGATATACCGATGGCGACATCTAACCAGTTTGAAAATGTTTGACTCCTTACTAGTCGCTGTATTGACTCCATTGTGCCGATGCTGTAACAACAAAATCGAGATACATAAAGTGCATCCATGAACTAATATAACATAATCAGTTTTTAAAAGAGATTCATAAAAATATTGCCATTGTCTAAAACTAGACCGGTAATTAAACAGGAAGATATATTGCTATGTACATGTATGTCCCAAGGCCTAATGTATGTAACAGTCAGACTGGTCAGTCTAATATAGCTTCCTAGATGTCACTGTCATAATGTTATGTTGTACTTACATGTAATACCTGTCATTTGTTGATGTATTTACGGTCTGATCATACAGAGTACTGAGACATACTGGGACGCACACTTGTGTGTGGGGGCCCATCGGTCCATAATGCCTGGCAGTGTAAATTGTACTCCTTTGCACCACATGTATATTTGATGTAAATACAGCAGAATAAAACGTCGACTAAATACTGGAGACCTTCATCTTTCAAATCTACAACTACATCGACATGAACCTCACGAGCCATCGACATGAACCTCACGAGTCTTTCAACAAACGAGAAAATTATCAAAATATTATAATAAGACTAATATGTAAGCCTAATGCGATCAGATTTAACAAGAAAAGATACCGTATTAATTTTATTTTCAAAGTACAATAACATGCTATTGTAATAATTAAGACTTGTAAAACTGTGAGGTTTGTACTTTAGAATACCAATACACACGTTTACTTCACTATCAGTTACAGTCGGCGCTTGGTCGTGAAGATAAAGTGTTATGTATTGATTTTGTACAGTGTGTATTGTTTACACAACCTATTCACTGTTCGAAAACCAGACAATCCTTACCCTTTTATCAGCTGTTGAAAGCATATGTGCACGTCAAGTGTGTTCTGGAAACGAGTTTGAATTTACGTGTACAATGTCTTAAATAGAACGAAGCGTTTTAGGAATAATCATGTACATCCAAATCAAAGTGATGAACATTTAATTTTTTATCGACATGTAAAGTAAAAAATGTATGAATATAAGTATCGTTTTAATGATTGAAAACATTTTAAGACATATTCCCCTGTATGATGTGTGTGTAATGCTGAATCTGTAGTAGGAGGCTGCGGTATATTCGTGTCGTGTCTCCTTGTGATAGTGGGACCCTTGTCTTTTTACAGTGCTATCTCACTGAAACATACGTACGCGTATGTAGTGTCTTACAGTGCATACTCACTGTACGCGTATGTAGTGTAAGTACAGTCCTTATTCATCATCAAGCCTTACGTTTGTTTTCTTTAGCATGTGTTGATTGCTCAAAATAATTTACGCCGATAACTTCATATATTTTTAATTACATGTATAACAAAATATTAACCTCATTTTTTGAAAAATAGATGAATATGAGTATCATTACCGTAAACAAAGTCTAATCACTAACAGAGAATGATTAAAAAAAACAAAAACAAAAAGGGAAAATCATAGCTTTACAAGTAATCGCAACACGACATGATCGACAATCGATAATTGGCTAATCTCACCATTAATGCTGATACAGTGTTATAGATAATATACTTACCAATACTTTAGAGATTCGATTAGATATTAGTAGCTATGCTTAATTTGTTGTCATACGAGTGGTTTAATTACTGGCATAAAAAAGTTATATTTTTAATACTTAATGATTACACCATTTAACCATTGTGATGACCTTGTGGTCTTTTTCCTACAATGCCTATAGTAATTTTAAAGGTGTCTGATATATTGAATATTCTATTAATTTATCTTAACCTGCAAGTGGCCGATTGGATAAGATATCCAATATACTGAATACTTGAATATCGAGGATGAGAAATGAGTGCTAGAACATAACTTTTGTTTTTATCAGGATGACCGAAATGTTATACAAACGACCAAAGCTCAAGCTGTCGTCAGAGACCATTGGCAATGTGCACGGCTGTCAGACATTTGGAGCGAGGTTAGAAAGGTTGGGTAAACCCATGGCAAATATGTTCATAGTTTAGCAACACTGCTGCCTTGCACATGTGCAGATGGGATCTATTTTAAGAGTGGTATGTATAACATGATCGAATGTATGACCCACTAAATCTAACTGGTCACAAAGTACAACAGTTTTCTGCCATGCAAACTAACAGCAAACAGAGATGAATATTTTACAACCCCGATAGAACGTCCCAGGAGAGATATAGAAATCATTTGAAGGGACTAAAATGTATTTTTGCCCATACTCTACTAACCCTGTTATATTTTAATGAAAATTCAATAACTCCAGTCCCAAACTAACCCAAATAACAAATAGTAATGGCCGAATAAAGTATAACACAATGAATTTGAAACTTTAGAACTTTACAGTGTATAGTGCTTTTGGGTTCGGATTGACCTGTATACCACGTCTGGTTAGGGCGAGTCTCATAGGCGATATGGGTCATATTAAACGAAAAAAACACATTACCCTTGAGCTGACCATCATTAAATTACAATAGCTTGCAGGGGATTTGTAAACAAATCGTCATCTGTACCTTTCAATCTTGATTTAAATCAGCTGTTATTGATACATGCTCCGCTTACAACGTGCCTATTGCCCCGACTCCGTATCTGTAGCGGAGCACGTAGTAAGCGGAGTAATCAAACAGCTGAATTTTAATCAGATTTGCTTACCTTTTCAGTTTGAGAAGATCTATAATTCTGATATGGTTTACGTGAAACTCTTCGGTGGACTCCATTACTGTTTATCTTTATTACTTCCTATGGTATAAAAAAAAATAATATCGAATGTTACACAATATCAAAGACGTATATGTATACACCACATATTAACTCCCTTGACAATATGAATCTTACAAATAAACAAGTGTTTATTTTTGAAGACTTGAGACTTATAATTAGGAATGGGCGAGGTCATCTCGGGTTTTTTGTGATTGAGCACCAAAATTAAACCTTGATATTGTAAGATACTAGAAGAGTTACATTAGATTCTGCCACCATTTCTTATAATTGACGTTCAACACGAAAGATAGAACAAATTGCCGGTTATGTACTTGGTTTCGCTTGAACCGAGACGCTTTGTAGCACAGGAAGATTTATTCACTTAACTAGAATAGAAGTGTACCCCTTATTACTGATGTTGGGAATATTATAAGCGGCCTTCGTTAAACGGATCCACTAAATTATATTATATACTGAGGTAAGATTCAGAGTATGATAACGAATATAATATGGAGAATAGACGAGCGGTCAACATGATTGCTGACAGGCCGCTTTTTCTTGGATTTTGGTAATTTTTGAAGAATTGTTATCCCCCCCCCCCGCTAATTTTCTCAAAAAAGTTATCTCAAATTTGATAAATAGTGGAATTCCCATGTGCCCTTGTTGATGTGTGCTATGCACCGATCCCGTCAAACAACATGACATGGCATGGCTATTTGGTGACAGACAAACTATGTAATTGAATCCAGTGAACTTGCAAAAACTTAAATGGTACAATTTTTCACATATATTGATCCAAAATTTACCGAGCTCGGTCAAGATGGAGAACCGATCCGGTTGAAGCGTCAAACTAATATATCCCCAGGTTTCAGAGTTCAATCCCTTCCATGTCAATGAGGCAGGTATGGAATTTACTGTTAAAAACGGTTTTTTTTATGTTTTTGGGACGTGTATTATTTATTCTTCGATATCTCGATACAAAATACTTACAAATATAAATACACATATGTGTAAATCTTTCAGTTTAACAAATATCATCTTCAGTAGTTTCATCACAACCATAAGTATTTCATACTTGTCAAAAATACTGCAAATCAATACATTGTAAACAATTATAAAGAATAAAATGTATTTGCTAATCAACATTTTGAGTGGACGAGAACATTTCAACAACAAGCATGTATAAAAATTAGTTTTTTTTGTTTTCTAGAAAGTTTTAAGATATCGAATACATAATTATATCCTTTATACGTTTATTTCTTTCGGATGAATTTTATACATGTATAGGTACTTGTAAAATATTAATCGACCCATGAAAAGATACAGTGGATTGGACGATAATTCAGACGCCAATTCAATTATCTGGAACAATTTGCAATCCGTACTGAAATATCAGGGAACGGCTTAAGTAAATAACCTACTTTTAAAGTAGAATGAATCTGTCAGTCAAGAAAAATCATGATCAGGGACTGTTTTAGACAGAGGACGCAAGTGTTTGTATTATAAACAGTTTAATGTGTTATAAATAACAGAAATATTGTCTGATAAAATTAATTTTACTTGATATGTCATACCTAAATGTTAAGTTTGCAAAAATGTATATATATTTGAGATATATTTATTGACTAGGTGATTCAGTAAAACTCCCATTGATGAAAGGTATAACCATATAGCACGTTTAGAGTTATGGAATTTACCGAATGATAATAATTTTAATTCATACTTCATGAATCAAAGTTTTTAATTCATATGCATCTTTTTTTTTTTATAATTAATGTCTCGCAAAATTGCAAAAAAAAATCATCTGGTAAAATTGGTGATATAATATACATTTATTCAAAAGAAAAGTTAACTTTCAAATCTTATACTTAAATATTTTAAGTATTTCTGAAAAAAAAAAACAAATCTCGAATAATACGAATATTTTATTTTTCAAAGTGTAACAAGTCCAAGAGAATGTAGGAACTTGCAATTGGATGTTGGAATGTGTCTTTAGTAGGGAATGTTTGAACGCATACAATGTACTATTTCTTATTTACACATAACAAACATTTAGCCAAGGCAACTTGATGTTTGATACAAATATATACATTGTATTATTCATTACAAACATTATATGCACAGACAGCATATATATCTATTGAGTTCAACAGCAACGGCAAAATTGAGAATATATCTTAAAACGCGGTAATATACAACAACCAAAACTAAGAGAGGATTTACAACATATTTGCAATAATTTTGAAAAATCAATATTACTTTCGACTCAGATTTTATCTTAATACTAATAATGAACCATTACAAAAGTGCAGATATTTTTTTCTTCTGAAATATGCTATCTGCACTACTTTTAATACTACATGATATAAAATTAAAAAATTGTATCACTTTTGTAAATATGTAGACTCGCTTTTCCTTACAATGTTTCATAAGCTTTCCTATATGCATACTATTACACAATTGTAAACATGGATTATTGGCATTTATATATGAACTGGTACAGAATTCAATTAGCTTTTGTAGTACAAGTCAGGTTTTTTTTGCAATTTAAAATTTTCGCACAGAGTTTGAAATATTAATTAATATTTCGCTGCCTTCAGCTTGCGAGGGCAATCTTTCTTTCTATGTATACAACTTCTTATCCTCAGACTATTACCTCACAGAATGTATCTCATCCAGCATTTACTGAAGAATAGTTAGGTTGAGGCGTGATGGAGTGCTGGGGAGATTATCATGTATGAAAACTTACAATTAGCTGATAGCTTAGCAGGTAAATGTTGTTTTTGAAATATGTTTTTGTGAGCCAATGTTGCTAAAAAGCATTTCATGAAAAGGTGCCGTTTAAATGGTGTACAGTGGAAAAATCAAGTTTTTAATTAATTAACAAATAGATATATTTACATTTTATATACAAATACATCAACAATACAGAGAGATGTCACATATACGCAATCAAAATCTGGACGGAAAAACAATCTTTATAAAATAATAATAAAGTAAAATCTTGCATCGGCTGGTATAACCTATAATATTTAGCAAGCTGTCACTTAAAAATGTTCTTTTTAACAAAAAATAAATCAATCATAATTTAGAACATCTAAGAAGAACTTGAAAATAACTGAAATTCACGGCCAATGATTTGTTTAATAACCACATCCGATTAATCTATCATATTTTTCTATTGTATTGATTATCATAATAATGCTCAAACTTCTTCTTTACAATATTTACAAAATCAACAAATTATACAGAAAACTTCTGGATATATTCTCCAAAATCTTAAATAATTTATCAACTAGGAGAAAATTGTCTAGTCGAGAGTACATCTGCTGTTTAGTACCGGTAATTGACAAGTATACAAAGACATTGAATCATTATATATACTTTTGACCGTTGACCTCGACAGCAGTATCAGATCCTGCTCAGAAGCAAAAAACATTGATACTTGATCATTGAAGTCTGCCTCAGCCCAATGAAATAACACTGCATTGTTCTGATTAACAGAAGTTACTTAATCATGGCAAAGTACACAAAAACTTCCAAAACGGCGGTTCAGAATTTTTGCTGTCAGTAAATTTTTTACTTCATCAATTTTTATTATACATCCATTTAAAGAGTTCCGAGTGCCTTATTTTGTGGCTTTGCTCTGGGCTGACGCTGTCCGCTTTGGCTAAGAGCGATAAATCTTGGTCGTGCGGTAATATTGAATTCTTCCATCAGTGCTTCAGACATAATATTTAGCAGAGAAGAATTTTCTATGATTTGACTCTGCGATATTGCCAAATTCTGGAGTTCTGAAAACAAAAAACAAAATAAAATAAATCAACCCATCAAATTTTAGAAATACGGGACATTTGAATACAAATTTTACAGGTGTCGAAGGGGTTTAATCCCTTTATGGATGAAATGATTAAAAACATTGAACACAAATAGTTAAAAATACTAATTAATGTACAGCCAGTTATTTTTTTTCAAGTGAAGATATTTTCCGTGATTTCGCATGATATTAAATTTGGTATTATCAGCAAAAATTTGATTAGTGAAATATTGAGCATTTAGTTGATATATATGTATGTCCTAATAGCGAGATAGTAAATTTCAATAAACTCACATAAATGTATTAATTTATCTCTATTATTTTACATTAACTGTATTAAGTAAAAAATAGTGAGAAATTAAATTCATGAAAATAACTGGTTATATCACATGTTTAAACTATGATCAAGTATAGTTTTATAGGCTAAATTAAAATGCTTTTGTTTAGGGAAAATAAATTAAATTCTCACTTTTAAAAGGTTTGTTTCTAGTTTGAGTAAGTCCCTCTACTTTTGCTAATTTTCTTCTATTTCCTCATTGGTGGTGTTGTTTTTCGATGCCATTCTAAGTTTCTTTCCTGATTTAGACGAGGGAGCTCTGCTGAAACAAATAAAAGGACAGTCAATGAAATTACGGGTACAACAGCAAAAAAACTGCACATTGGTCACTTGTGCATATTTTTATTTTTGTACAAATCAAGAGAAGTGTGAAATATGATTCAAGTTTTTTGTTTATTCATACAAAGAACATGCTCATAACAATTATTGGAGTGGGTCATAATTTAAATCACCAAGAATACACTTTTTGAATGTCTGCATGGAAAACAAGGCATCCCACCAAAATTCTGTTTTTATTCCATATATCTGAATTCTAACATTGCATTTATTTCACAACAAAATGTGAAAAAAAAACCTTTTCGAATTTTTCTAATCTATCCATAATTCATATGGCTGTATTCAGTTTTTCATATATTTTCTGAGATAGTTATCTGCCCTTGGAGGAAGGTATTGCCGGGACGCCTCGATGATTTTGATTGTAACATCATTTTTGTTCAGATAAAATGATGCAAGTTTAGCACACAAATAATGACGTTCATTATCGATACCTTTAATATGTAAGGACAGAAATAGGCCTCCATGGTTTTGCATTGTCAAGTAAACTTTAGGAAAGGTTTTAGGACTAAGAAAAACATTTCAAATCTCATCTAGAAGACAAATTATTCACATTGTCATGTATAGCTAAGGGAAAGATTTCTTGTGCCCCACCATTCTCCTAGTGACCCAAACCACACACTTTTTATGTCCGTTATCGATTCTAGTGACCCAAACACACACTTTTTTATGGTCAGTTACTCATTCTCTAGTGACCCAAACACACACTTTTTATGTCAGTTACTCATTTTAGATGAAAGTTGGTTATGAGGCACACTTCGTCGGCGTTGATGGGTTACTAATAGTTTTAGTTTAGCGGTGACGTCCACGAAGACATAGGAGACATACGTGACTGGAGGCAAACACTGACGGCACTATGGGTCACTTGTTTAATAGGGGCTGCACACGTTATGCTTCTTTATATCAAATTCCAATATGCATATTTCACATCTGTCCCTATTTGCTTATTGTATATATATTAAACTATATTTTTTTTTAAAAGGGGAGGGGACTACCCAATATTTTTGTCCATTCCCCCCATTCAATAGTCGTTAAAGAGTTATAGTATGGCCACATAAGGTGAAATATGCGTCATTTTATGTCAAGATGCATCTACTTATGGCCAAATTTTATTATGGTTTCAAATAGCATATATAACGTATTCAATATAAAGCCTTACCTTTGTCTTTGTATATATTTGTGTTTGACAGATCTTTGGAGTTGACTTGATTATGAATGTCATATACATGTAACAACAGAAGTACATGTACTATTATAAGAATTGTATGTAGAATGCTCTTGTACTTGGCAATTTTGTCAGTCAAGCTCTTCTCTTTCGCATCCATGCCACCCAATGTGGCTATTAATATGTCCTTTATATCAGGTTGTGAATTACTCACTTGTACCAGGCGACGCTTGATTGACACATCAGTTGTGGCAAGTTTCAGAGCAGATGTTGATTTCAGTTTATTTAGCTTTGAAATTGCTTTTTTACCAGATTTAGTTGAAGCGATTTCCGGCCTTTTAAGAAACTTAAGCAGACCGTTCAGGGCTTGGTTCTTTTCCGTTATGCTCGCCCGGCGTTCTCCGTGTGCATTTGTGTTCCTTATATCTCTGACACGATTGTAAACTGGGATAGGGATATTGAACTTCTTGCAGTTGTGAATCACGTGCAATGCGACAGACAGGTCCTCGTTGTATGGCATCGTAGTTTCCCATTCTGGAGCAAACACCTTCACCATTTCATTGACATCATGTGGCCATTCTTTAGAACTGATTCTTTTCCATTTGATATTTCTTGCTCTGTTGTTATATCTATTGTGTTTCATTATCTGTTTCTTCCATTCCATACAAGTAGGGCACCACTTAGACAAGTTTTGTTCTGTCTTACTACAGTCGCTGCTACAGTTTGGTAATCGCACGCATGGCTCAGTATACTTTATTTCGTCATGTAAAGATCGGATAGTTCCTTTAATATAATCCGAAATCCCTGTTGTTGTGATTGATATACCGATGGCGACATCTAACCAGTTTGAAAATGTTTGACTCCTTACTAGTCGCTGTATTGACTCCATTGTGCCGATGCTGTAACAACAAAAAGTAATTTAAACTATAGAGTATTAATGAGTTACAGTCGGCGCTTGGTCGTGAAGATAAAGTGTTATGTATTGATTTTGTATAGTGTGTATTGTTTACACAACCTATTCACTGTTTACAAACCAGACAACCCTTACCTTTTTATCTGCTGTTTAAAGTATATGTGTACGTCAAGTGTGTTCTGAAAACGAGTTTGAATTTACAAGTACAATTTCTTATAAATTTAACTTTATTTATTTTACATCGATTGAGAAACAAGTCATACAACTTATATAAATCATTCTCGATGGCCCGGATATAAGCGCGCGAGGGGTCTTAGTGTGGGAGGAAACCGGATTGCCCGGAGAAAATCCATTTGATCGGGAAGGTGACCCCTGACCTTTTCACGTCATTGCCAGGGATCGACACGGCTAGGTGAAATGCGAGCGGCTTAACCACTACACCACCCGATCACCCAGAACAATGTACAATGTCTTAAATAGAACGAAGCGTTTTAGGATTAAACGTCCCCTCCAAAATCAAAGTGATAACGCTTGATTTTTGTATTGAAATTTATAGTGAAAAATGGGTGAATATTAGTATCGTTTACATGATTGAAAACATTTAAAGAGCGATTTCCCTCTTTGGTGCGTGTGTGATTGTGTATATGTGTTGGGAGGCTGTGGTATATTCGTGCTGTGTCTCCTTGTGATTGTGGGACCCTTGTATTTCCACAGTGCTATCTCACTGAAACATGCTGGTTTACTTTATTACAGTTTTACGTACGCATATGTAGTGTACGTAGTGTGCTTATTCGTCATCAAGCCTTAAAAAATTGTTTCCTTTAGGAATATATTGATTGCTCAAAACAATTTACGCCGATAACTTAATATATTTTCAATTACATGTATAACAAACGTTAATCTCATTATTTTGAAAAATAGATAAATATGAATATCATTACCGTAAACAAAGTCTAATCACTAACAAGGAATAATTAAAAGAAAAATCATAGCTTTACAAGTAATCGCAACACGACATGATCGACAATCGATAATGGGCTAAACTCACCATTAGTGCTGATACAGTGTATAGATAATACTTACCAATACTTTAGCGAATGCATCAAATATTTCTAACTACATATATGCTTAAGTTTTGGTCATACGAGTAGTTTAATTACTGGCATAAAAAGTTATATTTTTAATACTTAATGATTACACCATTTAACCATTGTGATGACCTTGTGGTCTTTTTCCTACAATGCCTATAGTAATTTTAAAGGTGTCTGATATATTGAATATTCTATTAATCTATCTTAATCTGCAAGTGGCCGATTGGATAATATGTCCAATATACTGAATAATTGAATATCGAGGATTAGAAATGAGTGCTAAAACATAACTTTTTTTTTATCAGGATGACCAAAATGTTATACAAACTACCGAAGCTCAAGCTGTCGTTAGAGATCATGGGCGATGTGCACGGCTGTCAGACATTTGGAGCGAGGTTAGAAAGTTTGGGTAAACCCAGTATGTTCATAGTTTAGCAAAACATGTGCAGATGGGATCTATTTTAAAAGTGGTATGTATAGTGTAACGTGTCAACCTCTCAATTAAGACAGAGCTACCTACTCCAGAAGTGATCGGGATCCTTCGACTACCTTGTCAGTACGAGTCTGATGGAAAGTGTCCTACTCCGAGGTACATGTAATAATAAAATACCCGTCACTCCTGTGACTAACCCCTGGCACAATCGCCAGTGTCCTGTTTTACAGACCTCTGCTGAATACAACGACCAGTACCAGAATGTTGCAGGTCAGGGCGTACCCGAGTAGCCTTTTCAGGCGACCCCTTATGCAGGAGACTCTGACGTACCCAGGGCCGTTCACACACTATAGTACAGACACCACTATACAATGTGCACGTCACAAGACTGCCTTTGCAGCAAATCCCTTACTCAGGAGCTACCAGCGACACACACAACGTACCGATAACCAGAGTAGCCTTTGCAGGCAACCCCTTATCAGGAGTTTCGGGCACCAGGGCCGTTTTCGTTTATTCGGAACAACCGGTTCGACCGTTGGTTAAAGTAATAATTTCAAGTATAAATCCTGACGGACCTGCAGTTTTTGATACAGGCCTGTGAGGGGTTTGTCAAGGCTCGTCTGAAAACAATGTAAAATCACCAGGTCCGTCTTTAATTAATAAACGAACAACTAGGTCCAACCAGCCAAACCGTATATAGTCCAGTAAAACTACGAAAAATAGAGGCCTAACCTCCAAATAATTGCAACAGAATTTGTTTTCTGCTTTTTGGGTTGGAGGATCTCAGTATTTTACCATGAAAAACGTCGCCAAAAATCATTTGTCGGAAAGTCGTTTTTACAACACCCGAAAAATAAGAAAATGTAAAGAAATCACACTTTTGACCACTTTTAAAGTACAATATCTGCTATTTTTGCAATACTTGAAATATGAAATCGGGTATATAGTAAGCCAAACTTTAGGTTAGTACAAATAAGTTGAAATGATACAATAATTCCAGTCAAAGAAATAAAGAAGGATGAAAACGGCTTAAAACCTTTTAAATTTAGCTAGCATTACCATTTTTGCTCTTTTTAAATGCAAACATTTATAAAATGATACCCTGAACAATATTAGTTTATGTTTTATGTCTTAGATGATTATTTTTTCTTTGATATTAATGCATGATCGATAAAACATTAGCTAAAGAAAACTAAATATTAACCTGTCAAGTTGACTGATCGTGCCAATTTGAAGTGTTTTTATACTTAAATTTTTGGCAAAACATCTATTTGGGTAGCTAATATTTCGGAAAATAAAAAAGCACATGCTTCCAAATATGTTATATCCTTTTTTGTATATTTTGTACTTGTTATTTTGATAATTTGTTGTAAAAACGGTATACATATGGACATCTTATTTAGTACTAAAAACTATGTCATAAATCTGCAATACAAAAATCTTAATTATTCGAATATGCTTTATTCGTTTGACATAAAATTTTGCCAGTAAATAAATCAGAACTGTGATGATTTTCAGCTATAAAATTGAAATTGAGCTCTTATTTTATTCCTTTATCTCATTGAAAATTGTGTAACCCCTATCCGGTTCCATTATGGAAAAATTAAAAAAAAACTGACCTATTCAAATATTTGATCAAAAAGAAACTTCAATCTCACTTTATGAAGAACGCTCCATTATGGTGGTAATATCTGCCAAAGGATTTTGCAATCTGATAACTCACAAAAGAGATAATCACATTTTCGATATTTCAACTTAAGGACTTAACCAATTTCAGGAGTTTACTCAAATAGGCACTAAATGAGGATTTGATCGACCTCACGTCTTTTATATTTGTGAATATCTTGATATAGTTGTCTCTTTTAGGTGAGAATAGCCTACATAGAATCTGAATTAATAACTATCTAAACACTTGAGACGGTACTTACTGAATAAAGACCAACTTTGGGCATCCATGTTATCTCAGGTAGTGAAAGTAAAATGTTTTACTTTTAAACCCTTTAATCAACAAGTTTTATTTTAAAATATTCCACCAAAATGAGTATCAATGGTATTGTTGATAATAACAATTTTTTATCCTAACAATCCAACAAAAGCATGTTTGGCTATTACAGGAACATAATTGTGCAATTTTCTTGTTGTCATACTTTTACCCTGTGTTGATTTCAACTTATGTTTTTGGCATTCTGTGCTATCCTTATATCGTTCTTGCCATACAGTAGATTTTCTAGTATCTCATGATAACCATGTAAGTTTATATTTGGCTTCAAAGTTCGCAAATTATGCAAATAACCCTATTTTTCTGATTTTTTAGGGGTCAAGAAAAAAAATTTCCCAAAGTTTAATTTGTGGCGACTTTTTTTCTTGTATAAAACAAAGTCAGATATGTATGAAAAACACAGAAAATATTCTGTTGCAATTATTTTGGGGTAACATCCTATCTTTACTGGACTAATAATCGAAAACGGCCCAGTACTTTGTACAGTGACCGATCTCAATCCCAAAGCAAATTGCCAAATTTGCCAACGTACATTTGAGCAGAGTATATATAGCTGTGTGGTTCTTAAAACGTAAAGATTAATGTTCCTTGCCAGTGGTATATCTCATTTGCATATAGTAACTTGGTGGCTTTAATTTCTTCTTCAATATGCTATACAAAAATTACATTTTACTATTTTGGCAACGGGCCTCCCTTGATAACCGCGAACTCTCCTAATATGTATGCTATAAAAAAAAGCAATGGGCTGGCGAAGACAACCCGCATCGAGAAGAATACAGACCCCTTACTGGAGGAAGAGGTGGGTTATATTATCCGTGTAAAGTGAGTTGACTTCTTCCTCGCCTTGTATAATGTATATCACAACATTTTGTCATAAAATTAAACAATTATTTAATTATGCAATTTAGAGAATAGAATTTTAAGGTGTTCACGTTAAACAGGGCGAACACTTTCCTGGTGCATACAGAGATTCATCGTACTCTTGTTTTTAGACGTCCGCTATGGTCTGGTCTGAGTGTAACTATTTATATTTGTGAACCAGTCATGATTGAAATCTGATAAAAATATCACAAATATTCAGGGCCTCGGAATTTCAGACTGTTTTATCTTGCTTTTTGCAAGTAGATATACCAGAATAGCAAGTGAAAAAATATGCACTTGCTTAATTTAGCAAGCATAATGATTGAAAAATTGTTGTATTGGAAAAAATATGGGGACCCAGTTCTTACTAAAATGTTGTTGATATACCATTATGTACCTTTTCACCTCACAACATCATACATGATATAAATGATTTTATATGTAACAAAACTGTAATTTAAAATATGGATATTTAATTATAAGTAAAAATGCATTTTAGCAACTAAGTGTACAAAATTTAAGGCACTTTTTTCGAGCCCTGAATATTTTTTTTTCAGGACTAAACAAAACTTTTACGTACACATGCACACTGCAAATAGGCGATACTACCGTGCCAGGTACTGGTTTGATGTGTTTCATAAATCATATACATGTTTATATATCACAATTGTTTTAAACAAACCAACAAAAACCAGGCTGTTTATATAGGACATTAAAACTAGAAAACCTAATGGGAGCCCTTGGGAGGGTTCTCTGTTCCAATATTGGTGGTTTTGTCGATTATCTAGTTTGGCCAGAACTTTTTTAATTTTTACCAAAATAATTATTACCAGGACGTATATGAGAAGGATAAGTCACACTGGGTTTTGGGCAAGTAATTATATATAAGGTGCCTGATTTTTGTGTTTGTGCACTGACTGTGACGTTGGGTGATGACTGATTTTCCTTTAAATATCCGCCGGCGCGGCCTTTGATGTAGCTTGCGGGGTGCGAGAGTTACCGTCTTACTTTCTGAAGGGTTGCTGTCCATCATCATGAGCTGTCGTATTTTTTTAAAAAACGAAAATTTTTAGACATTTCTTCTAAATCTTCCGTCATTAAAACAAGTACTAAACGTAGTGAAATTTTAATTAACTTTACATTGGTGTTTCAATTGACTCGGTAAGACAAGTATTTGTTGAGAAAAATGGTTTTTATTCCCTGTTCATAAGCATCTTGGTGGTGTTCAGTAGTGTAAAGATACAGTGACAAATCCTTCTCACTTATAAATCCTTGAATTATTATCATCATCTTGTTATTTAGATGTTTAGGCATCATGGTTAGATGATTAGTTCTAAAATGTTTTAGAACTTTTTACAGTATAATCTGAAATAAGGGATTTATTAATATTTAAATGGGGGAAAAAAATAAGCAATAAACAATTTTAATGACTAAATTGAAAACACATATTTTCTTTTTAAATAGTGACTTGAACAGAGGACCCACATATTCCCAGAAACAGGAGCTACAGGACCCAACCGAAACAAGCCAACACAACTTTGGGCCAATAGATATTGTTGAAGAAGAGGAGAACAAAGCCCGAAAGGATTCATTACATTGGTAAAGCTAAAAAAAAATTACTTTGTAGAAAGGAAAAAATATATATATTTGTGATATAATCGTCACCATTTGGTGGCTGACTGATTGCTTAAGAGTTTTATTGCTCATAATCACTAGTCATCATCTTCTACTCGGTCAGAAAATTTCGTCAGTTCATATCGTATATAGTCCAATAGCAATTTAAGCTACAGCATGCACTGATCTTGGCATGTTCCAGCAATTATATTATTGATGGAAACTACATTTAGTAGATAAGTCGAAAACTGTTTTGAGGCTTACCTCTAATCTTTGAACACAATTCCTTTAGTGATAATGAAAACCCTATTATACAAATTATTCATCACTTATAAACCAGGGTAGATATAAAATGCTAAATATATGGATATTTTTAAAAATTAAAATAAAAAAAAAATTTAAAAAAAAAAAAGTGCTAAAAAATTAGGATATTACAAGAAAATGTTATTGATGAGGTTATGTGTTGAGTTTGTGAATACGTGAATTATATTCATTGGATTTACAGGAATATACCAAAACTATTTTCTAAGAGATTATATATCAGTGTAGTGGTCTATGAGTACGTTTTTTTTTTGATATCTTAAATTCGAAAAAAAGTGCTAAATAAGGAAATTACAAGAAATTCTTCAGAGGAGATTTTTTTTTTTCATTTTTTTGGTAAACTGAGAAAGATGTGGCTGTTGGAATTAATACATTCACTGCAAAAATAATTTAAAGATGCTCCACACGCTGACAAATGGTATATTTTTCACTATCAAAAACAGGAGCAGGCGATTAATGTAGTTTTTCTTCAGTAACAAAAGTTACTTACTTTACACCATTATAAAACCTTTTGAAAAGTTTGAGCTTCTAATTTTACTTCAAAGTTAAAATTACAAAATAAATAATTAATTGCATCCCGAAAAAAAGTCCGCGGCACTATATGTCCTATATGGAATGAAGTACTGATTGCGCATGCACCAAAAATGCAAAAATACATTATTTTATATTACTTTTTCTGTTAAATTTAGACATACCTATATTTACACTATTAAAATACCCATTATGTTCAAGTGATGAATATCATTTTTGCTCTGTCGGCGGTGGAGCATCTTTAAGAGTTGAAAATATAGAGCAGAATGGAAGAATTTGAAGTTGAATGTTTTAATTCCATCTTGAAATTAATACATTCATCTTCAAATTCTCATTATTGTCTATGAACAATATGTGAATGTTGTGCAAGATGCATATTTGTCATAAAAGTGTCTTGAAACTTCTGAAATTGTGTATGTCGTGACACCCTGAACTGTACTCAGGAGTTACCTTTAACTGGTTTAAAAGTGACTGTTTAAAAATGATCACATGTAAACCAGCTAAAAACTGGTTACGGGTCACTTATAGATCAGCTACTTGTAAACCCTGTTCATCCCATGAAATATAACACAAAAAGTACATAAGGATTTTTTTGTGTTTTAATTTACAGTTTGAGTTAAGAAGGCAGTCTCTATTCATAACTTACATAAAAGACACTGACTTTAATATTTCAGGTTGGTCACATAAACATGACGAATGGCGGCTTAAAGAAGAAATTACCCGGACCCTCTCTCAATCAAGTGCTGTGATATCACAGTTAAAGGTGAATTTTCTCAAACTTTTATCCCCTTGCTACACATTGTGAGCTAAAGGGCATATAGTTTTTTTGTACTGACTCTTTGTCAGATTTCAAATTTGTATGTATTTTTTTTGCTGATCAGTAGATTTAAAGGATTAGTAGCTGATTTAGAAGGGCCCAGTTTCTTGAACATTCCTTAAATTTAAGGAATCCCTTAACTTAAAATTCTCCTTTGGAAAGCATTACGGATTTTAAGGAAGCGCTCGTTATAACTTAAGATTTTTCCTTAACTTCTGTAATGCTTTCCTATGGAGAATTTTAAGTTAACGGTAAGAAATTCTTTAAAGGTAAGGAATATGGTATGAAACTGGGCACAGGGCCCTGTTTCAGGAATATTCCTTAACTTAAAGGAATTCCTTAGCTTAAAATTCTCCATAGGAAAGTATTACAGAAGTTAAGGAAGGCTCTTTAACTTTTCTTAAATTCTGTAATGCTTAAAATGCAATGGAGTTAAGGAATTCCTTAAAGTTAAGGAATGTTTATGAAACTGGGCCCTTATATAGGAGCAGCTACAAAGTGACATCTGTCGGACCTATGCAATTTTTGCCGGTGTTGTCCTGTGATCCAATTATGCAAATCATAGATTATTTGTACTGTTTTTTACATGTTAGAATAGAAACTTTTATGTGGAAATGCAAAACCAACAATTAAACCTGTTATCTTAGAAGGATACTACTTTAGTTTTTTCTCAACCCAAAACATTGCACACCTAGTCAATAGGGTGTCTTTTTGCACACTTTCACTTTTTCCCCCTCTCCCCTCCTTCCCAACCTCCTGTTCAGCTGAAGATTTCCAAGATGTGGCTGTTATATCACTGATTGCTAGATAAGAGATACACCATACTTGAACTTGGTTTGAAATCCAAATTTAGATCAATTTTAGATGTACAATGTACATTGGTGAAAAAAGTATATGGAAGTTTGACATTTCACAGCTATAATAGCTGTTGATATTCATTCATTAAATATATGTCTTTTCAATTTCAGATTCAGATAAAAGAACAGTTGTATGGAGCAAGTCGCAGAGACAGTTACAGAGTAATAAGAATTCCTGCCGGAGAAGAAGATTTTTCAAAAATTGTCTCGGCTGGCACCATCTTTAAACAAACAAAAACAATATATTGCATCAACCAAAGGCAGTGCTTAGAAAGAGTTTTGGGTACGGCATGGGATTATCGAGTAATAAACAAACAGGGGGATAACTTCTTCGCAAAGACCAACACAGTGAGGTTTTATCTTGGATTCAGGAAACCCCTTCAGGAATATTTACTTTTTCCTGATCATGTTGAACCGATCACACAGGACAGAGGTACCAACCTTGTGTTTTCATTTGTTGTCTGCAACGGCAATAGGAGCATGTTTACCCGTTTGTTGAACAATGACATTTTGTAGATGTAAATCTTTATTTCTATACTGTTGGTAGAGTTAAACAGTTTGACATTCGAAAATGCATATTTCAAAGCAGTTGCTCTTGTCTATTCTCAAGGAACATTTTTGGGAGAAGTCTCTTTCTGCAGTAATTGATGAATTTAAACAAAAGTTAGAAGATAAGCTTTGTCTCCATTTTGTCTCCAATAACCTTAATCTTCTTAGCCTCAAATCTGTTTTAGAAAGGATACGGCGTGATTACATCCAGGCTCAAAGGAAGGGAGGGCGACAGCTTAAACAGTTTAAGACAAAATTTCACAACAGTTTAACAATTGGGAAGTAGGTGTAGACAGGCATTACATGATAGCCAAGATAGAACAAATGCGATCAGAAAAAGCTGAACTAGACAAAAAAGACTGGAAAGCTAGATAAATCAGTGGCTGTTCTTTGTAGAGAAAATGATGACATGAAAAAACTTTTGACTGAAAATGAAAAAAAAAGCTGAAAGATAGTGAAAACAAACTTCATGATTTGAGCAAAAATCACTCATTTAAAAGAAAAAGACCACTTTGTGATTATACCCCATCACACCGGTCAAAGGTTAAGAAACTTGAAGCAGAACAATGCAGAAAATCACTTTCTTTTCTTGAAAGCTTTCATTGTAAGGCAGTTTCTGTTAATGTAGAGAGACAAAATGGAGACAGTGAATTAATTTCTTTGACAGAAAAAAAGAAAAATATCTCTCCTGAGATTTCAGATGAAGAAAATGAAAAACTCAACATGCTTATCTATATTGTAGATGCTTTCAATATATCCCGAAAAGCTTATCATGAGATCAGCATGCTTTACAAAAGTCTGCCACGTAGTTACACGCTTTCACAGTACATTTCTATGCTAAACTCAAAGTATGAAATATCAGACACTCTTGATGCTTTAGGTGTTCAGCAATCCCTTCAGAAGAAATTAGTTGATGTTGTAAGTCAAATATCTCCAGAAATATTAGATCCTGTTCTGAAAATAAAACTTTCAGGAGATGGGACAAGGGTTGGAAAGCACCAAAACTTTGTAAATTTTACATTTACCTTGTTAAATGAATTAAAATGTAAGTCTGCAAGTGGTAATTATCCTCTAGTCATTGTGAAAACACTAGAAAGGTATGAAGAAATTAAGATAGCTTTGTCTGATCTGAGGAATGAGGTCCATGAGTTGCAAAATTCAGATATACAGATTGGCAGTAGAGTGTATACCATTCGGATATATTTGGGTGGAGATTACAAATTTTTACTAATGGCTAATGGGATTTCGTCTATTCAGGCTGAGTTCAACTGCATTTACTGTAGATGTAGCAGAAAAGAAAGAGGCAATATCAGCGTCAATTGGTCTATGAGTAATCCTGAAAAGGGAGCCAGGGTTACCCATCCAAATTTCAAACAACTTAAACCACACAAGAAAGACAAAACCCTGTACTACTCTATGTTGAACGAACCACTTTTCCCGACATTACTCTACAAGATGTAGTTATTGATGTACTTCACATGTTTCTCAGAGTGACTGACAAACTTCTGTCGCTTCTCCTGTCAGAACTTCAAACTATGGACAATGTACACAAATGTTCTGTAAAGTCTGGTTTTGACAAAAAAAATCTTAAACATATTAAGGTGTTTGAAAATATACTACAACAGATAGGTATCAAATTTGAATTCTTTGTAAACAAGCAGTCAGAACTTCAGTACACTGACTTACAAGGTCCTGAGAAAGAAATTCTTTTTAAAAAGTTAAATATAGAGGATCTTGGACTTTCGTCAGAAAGGTCACACAGCATTCAAGGTTTATGGGATCTGTTTGGAAAGATCAATGATATGTTGAAGTCTGACAGTCCCAATCCAGAGCATTTCCAGAAACTTGTGAATCAGTGGTGTGAGACATATGTCACAGTGTAACCCAAAGGCAAAGATATAGCCACATACATTCATATCCTGAGATATCACACTGCAGAACTTATGCAGAAACATGGAGCCATTTCCTTTTTCACTCAACAAGGACTGGAAAAAGCAAATGATGAAATCACAAAAAGCAAATACTTTCGTGGATCAAAAGCCACAAAGGAAATCACTGCTCTTCGACAGATCATGCTGAAGCAGAAAATAGGTTGCTAGAACTGGGAGTCCTTTAGGAGAGAGAAAGCAAATAATGAAATCCATAGGTAGTGAAGGCAGGGAAAGAAAATAACTTGTCTTGTAGCTGAACAAAAAAAAAAAACAAGTAAAAGAAAGGTCTGTTTCTTAATCTTGAGAATAGCTACAGCTTGACTTAATATTTTGACTTTTATTCAATACGTGTGTTCTGATTTTTCTAGCTTTACTTTTCAAGAATTCCTCTATGAAAGACTGTTCTTAGAACAATTGTTAAAGTGCCTTAATTACTTGTAAGAGTGATATATATGCTACAAGGAAATGAGTGGATGAAATATTTGGACATTATTTGGTGTATTTTCAAGAGACCTAGTACAATACTGTCAGAAAACATTGCAATTCATTTGAAAGTTAAATTATAAATATCTTAGTGTTGTGAAATGTTGTTTTGGATTTTTAGCCCATCTTCTGATGATGTTGGGCTATTCAAATTGCCTTTCGTCTGTGGTCATGCAGTTGTCTGTCCATTCGTCTGTCTGTAAAACAAATCTTAATATTGTTATTTTTCAGAAAGTACACAAGGGATCCCTCTCAAAATTGATGTGGGTTCAAGATGGCCAAACAGGCAGCCATCTTGGAATTTGACCATTGGGGTATGCTATTGGAATTTTCCAAAAGCTTAAATATCATGGTTCATAGTTGTACATATTCATTTTTATACATATCTGGTCTAAAGATGGCAGACAGACAGCTTGGATTTTGGCCTGTTAACAAAAAAAATGAAAAACAAAGATCATTCAATGGTGAGCGTCAAGATCCCTCCGAGATCTCTTGTTTTTGTTATCTAGTCATATTGTGTCTAGTCCATTAAATTTTTATTATTGAATTACCAAGGTATTGGAGCAAATTAAAATCATTTTATGTTACATTTTATATACATATTATGTACTTTTTAATATTTTTTTTATGTTTTTACTATCCATGGTTTTAAAACAATAAAAAAGTTGTTTTTCTTTTTTATAATCTGGTGTTGTGTTTTTATTGTATCTTGTTCTTTTTCAATGAAAATGAAGATGTCTTTCATCTGTGTTTATAATTTTTCCACCTTCTACAATTTTGAACTTTCCATAATTTCTGGTTAGTTTAATTAGTGATGGCCATTATCACAGTCAATTAAAAACTCAAGATGTTCATCCCAAACAAGAGTTCCTTTCACTTTTAGGTCTGCAGTCACTTTGTGGTTGATTCTATAGGTCCGTGTAAGAAAGCTGCCCATTACCGTGTAGGTCCATGGTTTTCTGTATGTACTCCAGCTTCCTTCACCACTTAATCATTACTAAAGTGGTTGAATGGAAATTTAGCTCTAGTAACCATTAGTTTCCTATAGTAAACACCTGTTTTACTTATTTAAGAATTTTTTAGCGTAGTTTGGAAGGTTTGCTTAACTCAATACTGAATATATATATATATATTATATACATGCAATATATACCACTAAGCTAGATAGTCATTTGGAAGCCTGTTACGGCAACAGCTAATAACCCTGCTAAACAGGCAACCAGAGTCACCATACTGTAAAATTATTAGGTACAAATGCAAATTTTATACAATAAAGTTTGATAAAACTAAAAACAGGCATTATAAGCTACATGTAACCATACTTGTAGCTAGTTTATAATCTTTTCTAAGTTTTAATCAATTATTAACATTCCCAAATACTGAATCAGAAACAGAAGATTTTTTTTTATTAACAAATTTTGATATGTATTTTGGTAATATTTCAAGATGATTTTTCCATGTTGTGTTATTTATGATACACATGCATTTTTGTACTACCCTCCTGAATCAGTGCCAATGGAGCACTTTTCTTTTTTTAGAAAAGATCTCGTTTTCTCCTTATTGTCATTTAAATAAAAAGATATGGATTAATCTGCTACAAAATCCCAATATGTTAAGTTAAAATATATACTTTTAAATATAACGAGATTTCTGCACTTTGAGCAGTCATCCAGAACCTCTAGCTCGGACTTGAGATCAAGTCCAATCCATCCAGATTAAAGTATATATAGCTGTGTGGTTCTTAAAACGTAAAGATTAATGTTCCCTTGCCAGTGGTATATCTCATTTGGGCCATATAGTAACTTGTGGCTTTAATTTCTTCTTCAATATGCTATACAAAAATTACATTTTACTATTTTGGCAAATTAATCATCACTATAATTAAACTCAAATCAAAATGCAATATAGTATCTCATGATCACCAACGTTAACCAAACGTGATCCAAGGGAGGTAACTCTAACCGTAAATCATCACATACAATTAATGTATGTATCATCGAATGTATCACCCACTAAATCTAACTGGTCACAAAGTACAACAGTTTTCTGCCATGAAAACTAACAGCAAACCAGAGACTGAATATTTCACATGCAGCGAAGCTTTTCCGTTTATGCACGACGTTTGTCCAAAACCAATGTCATGTACTAGTACTGTACGTACAGGCAGAGTATAACAAATAACTTTGAAAACAAAAATGTATTTGTGCATATTCTACTAAACAAGTTAATTTTAATGAAAACCAATTACTCCCCAGTCCCTAACAACCCAATACAAATAGATTGGCCGAATAAAGTTAACTCATTGAATTTGAACTTGAATTTCAGTGTTAGGCTTTTGGTTGCGATTGACCTGTATACCACGTAGGGCGAGTCTCATAGGCTTATGAGTCATATTTAACGAAAAAACACATTTCCCTTGAGTGACCATAATTAATTACATAGCTTGCAGGGATGTGTAAACAAATGTCATCTTACCTTTCAATCTGATTAAAATCAGCTGTTTGATACTCCGCTTACTACGTGCTCCGCTACGATTGCTTACCTTTTCAGTTAAGATAAATCTATAAGGTTGAACTGGTTACGTGAAACTCTTCGGTGGACGCCATTACTGTTTATCTTTTTACTTCCTTGGTTACAAAAAATATATCGAATGTACACAATATCAAGGACGTATATGAATCTCACTTATAAATCCTTGACAATATGTATCTTACTATACAAGGTTTATTTTGAAACGAGACTTATAATTAGGAATGGCGAGTCATCTCGGTTTTCGTGTTGAGCACCAAAATAAACCTTGTATTGTAAGATACTAAGTATTACATTAATTTTGCAACCATTTCTTATAATTGACGTTCAAAACGAAAGTAGGCAAATTGCCGGTTATTTACTTGGTTTCGCTTGAAACGAGACGCTTTGTTGCACAGGGAAGATTTATTCACTAAAACTAGAATAGAAGTGTACCCCTTTTTACTGATGTGGGGAATATTATAAGCGGCTTCGTTAACGGATCCACTAATTATATTATTTACTGAGTTAAGATTCAGAGTATGATAACTAATATAATATGGAAATAGACGAGCGGTCAACATGATTGCTGACAGGCCGCTTTCTTGGATTTTGGTAATTGAAGTTTGTTACCGCTATTTCTCAAAAAGTTTCTCAAATTTGATATATGGGATTCCCATGAGCCCTTGTTGTGTGTGCTGCACCGATCCGTCAACAACATGACATGGCATGGCTATTTGGTGACAGAAATATGTACTGAATCCAGTGAACTTGCAAAACTTAAATGTACAATTTTTCACATATTTTGCCAAAATTTACCGCTCGGCAAGAGAGAACGATCGGTTGAGCGTCAAAATAATAATCCACAGGTTCAGAGTTCAATCCCTCCATGGCAGAGGCAGGTATAGAATTTACTGTAAAAACGTTTTTTTTTATGTTTTGGAGTGCTTTTATTTCTTCATATCTCGTACAAATACTTACATATATATACACATATGTAATCTTCAGTTTTACATATAATCTTCAGTTTCATCACAACATAAGTATTTCATACTTGTCAAAAATACTGCAATTCAATACATTGTAAACAAATATTAAGAAAAATGTATTTGCTATCAACATTTTGTGGACGGAACATTTCAACAACAGCCATGTATAAAAATAGTTTTCTAGAAAGTTTAAGATATCGAATTCATAATTATATCCTTTATACGTTAATTTCTTTCTATGAATTTATACTTGTATAGGTACTTGTAAAATATTAATCGACCCATGAATAGATACAGTGGATTGGCGATAATTCAGACGCCAATTCAATTATCTGGACAATTTGCAATCCGGACTGAAATATCAGGGAACGGCTTTAGTAAATAACTACTTTAAAGTAGAATGGATCTGTCAGTCAAGAAAAATCATGATCAGGACTGTTTAGACAGAGGACGCAAGTGTTTGTATTATAAACAGTTTAATGTGTTATAATAACAGAAATATTGTCTGATAAAATAATTTTACTTGATATCTTAACTAAATGTTAAGTTTGCAAAAGTGATTTTATTCGAAATATATTTAATGACTAGGTGATTCAGTAAAACTCCTTTGATGAACGGTATTACCATATAGCACAGTTTAGAGTTATAGAATTTACCGAAGGATAATAATTTTAATTCATACTTCATGAATCAAAGTTTTTAATTCATACGCAAATCTTTTTTTTTTAATTAATGCCTCACAAAATTGCAAAAAAAATCATCTGGTTAATTTGTGATATAATATACATTTATTCAATAGAAAAGTTAACTTTCAAATCTATACCTTAAATATTATAAGTATTTCTGAGAAAAAAAATCTCGGATAATACAAATATATTTTATTTTTCAAAAGTGCAACAAGTCCCAGAGATATGTAGGAACTTGGATGTTGGAAGGTTTCTTTAGTAGGCAATGTTTGAACGCATACAATGTACTATTTCTTATTTACACATAACAAACATTTAGCCAAGAGCACTTGATGTTTGATACAAATATATACATTGTATTATCATTACAACAATTATATCACAGACAGCATATATATCTATTGAGTTCAACAGCAACGGCAAAATTGAGAATATATCTTAAACCGGAAAAACACAACCAAAACTACAGAGAGGATTTACACCATATTTGCATAATTTGAAAAATCCAATATTACTTTCGTCAGATTTTATCTTAATACTAATATGAACCATTACAAAAGTGCAGATATTTTTTTCTTCTGAAATATGCTATCTGCACTACTTTTAATACTACATGATATAAATTAAAAAATTGTATCACTTTGTAGTCCCGCTTTTCCTTACAATGTTCATAAGCTTTCTATATGCATACTATTACACAATGTAAACATGTTTTGGCATATATTATGAAACTGGTACAGAATCAATTAGCTTTTGTGCAAGTCAGGTTTTTTTTGCAATTTAAACTTTTCGCACAGGTTTGCGAGGGCAATCTTCTTTCTATGTATACATCCTCTTATCCTCAGACTCTCACAGAATGTCTCTCATCCAGCATTTACTGAAGAATAGTTGGTTGAGGGAGATGGAGGCTGGGGAGATTATCCATAGGAAATTTAAATTAGCTTTTAGATTAGCAGTAAATTTGTTTTTGAAATATGTTTTTGAGACATTTGCTAAAAGTATTTCATAAAAAGGCGACGTTTAAATGTGTACAGTGGAAAAATCAAGTTTTAATAATTAACAAATAGATATATTTACATTTTATATACAACTACATCAACAATACAGAGAGATGTCACATATAGCAATCAAAATCTGGACGGAAAACAATCTTCATAAAATAATAATAATAAGTAAAATCTTGCATCGGCTGTATAACCTATAATATATAGCAAGCTGTCACTTAATGTTCTTTTAACAAAAAATAAATCAATCATAATTTAGACATCTAAGAAGAACTTGAAAATAACTGAAATTCACGGCCAATGATTTGTTTAATAACACATCCGATTAATCTATCATATTTTTCTTTGTATTGATTATCATAATAATGCTCAAACTTCTTCTTTACAAATTTTATAAATCAACAAATTATACAGAAAACTTCTGGATATATTCTCCAAAATCTTAAATAATTTATCAACTAGGAGAAATTGTCTAGTCGAGAGTACATCTGCTGTTTTGTACCGGTAATTGACAAGTATACAAAGACATTGAATCATATATATACTTTTGAAGTTGATCGACAGCAGTATCAGATCCTCTCAGAAGCAAAAACATTGATACTTGATCATTGAAGTCTGTTCGCCCAATGAAATAACACTGCATTGTTCTGATTAACAGAAGTTATTAATCATGGCAAAGTACACAAAAACTTCAAATCGGCGTCAGAATTTTTGCTGTCAGTAAATTTTACTTCATCAATTTTTATTATACATCCATTTAAAGAGTTCCGAGTGCCTTATTTTGTGGCTTTGCTCTGGGCTGACGCTGTCCGCTTTGGAAGAGCGATAAATCTTGGTCGTGCAGTAATATTGAATTCTTCCATCAGTGCTTCAGACATAATATTTAGCAGAGAATTTTCTATGATTGACTCTGCGATATTGCCAAATTCTGGAGTTCTGAAAACAAAAAACAAAATAAAATAAATCAAACCATCAAATTTTAGAAATACCGGTACATTGAATACAAATTTTACAGGTGTCAAAGGGGTTTAATCTCTTTATGACTGAAAAGATTAAAAACATTGAACACAAATAGTTAAAAATACTAATTAATGTACAGCCAGTTATTTTTCAATGAAGATATTTTCGTGATTTCGCATGATATTAAATCGGTATTATCAGCAAAATTTGATTAGTGAAATATTGAGCATTAGTTGATATTATATGTATGTCCTAATAGCGAGATAGTAAATTTCAATAAACCACATAAATGTTAATTTTCTCTATTATTTTACATTAACTGTAGTAAGTAAAAATAGTGAGAAATTAAATTCATGAAAATAACTGGTTATATCACATGTTTAAACTATGATCAATATAGTTTTAGCTAAATTAAATGCTTTTGTTTAGGAAAATAAATTAAATTCTCACTTTTTAAAGGTTTGTTTCTGTTTGAGTAGTCCCTCTTCTTTGCTAATTTTCTCTATTTCCTCATTGGTGTGTTGTTTTGATGCCATTCTAAGTTTCTTTCCTGATTTAGACGAGGGAGCTCGCTGTAAAATTAAAAGGACAGTCAATGAAATTAGGGTACAACAGAAAATAATGCACATTGGTCACTTGTGCATATTTTTATTTTTGACATATCAAGAGAAGTGTGATATATGTTCAGTTTTTTGTTATTCATAAAAGAACATGCATACAATTTGGAGTGGGTATAATTTAATCACCAAGAATACACTTGTTTGAATGTCTGCATGGAAAAAAGGCTCCACATTCTTTTCTTTTCATTTATCTGAATTCAACATTGCATTTATTTCACAACAAATGTGAAAAAAAAAACTTTTTAATTTTCTAATCTATCCATAATCATATGGCTGGTATTCAGTTTTTCCATATATTTCAGAGTTATCTGCCCTTGGAGGAAGGTATTGCGACGTCGCATGATTTTGATTGTAACATCATTTTTTCAGATAAAATGATGCAAGTTTAGCACACAAATAATGACGTCATTATCGATACCTTTAATATGTAAAGACAGAATTAGGCCTCCATGGTTTGATTGTCAAGTAAACTTTAGGAAAGGTTAGACTAAGAAAAACATTTCAAATCTCATCTAGAAGACAAATTTTTCACATTGTCATGTATAGCTAAGGGAAAGTTCTTTGTGCCCCACCATTCTCCTAGTGACCCAAACACACACTTTTTATGTCAGTTACTCATTCTCCTAGTGACCCAAACACACACTTTTTATGTCAGTTACTCATTCTCCTAGTGACCCAAACACACACTTTTTATGTCAGTTACTCATTCTTAGACAATGCTTGCTTACAACTTTTAGCTAACGTGACGTAGAAATGCTACATAGTTTGACTGACCTGTTGTTTGGTTGACTCAGCAGGCACACTTGTCGGCGTTGCTGGGATACTCATAGTTTTAGGTTCTAGGGTGACGTCCACCGAAGACATTGGAGACATACGTGACTCAGAGGCAACACTTGACCGGCCACTCTGGGGTTCACCCTCTGTTAGATCAGGGGCTGCACACGCCCGTGGCTCTCCGATCTGTCTGTAGTAAGGAATCGCCTCGTTGGTGACTTTCTTCACAGAATCCTGGAAGTAATTGTCGTCCAGTAGACCTCTGTGGAAATCAAAATAGAAATTACATTAATTGTTGAACCTAATTCCATTATGCATTTTACACTATGTCCCCTCATTTGCTTATTGTATATCATATCAATACTATATTTTTTTCTTAAAAGGGGAGGGGACTACCCAATTTTTTTGTTTAGTTTGATGAGTTTAACATCCTATTAACAGCTATGGTCATTTAGGGACATATCAGGTTTACATGGTGGAGGAAAGCCAGAGTATCCAGAGAAAAACAATTGACCAGCAGTCAGTACCTGGCAATGCCACACTCTACCAGTTACTTGAAGGGACTGATAAAGGATAATTTATTGTAATAATGCATAAATGAAATAATGTTCTTATTTCTTGAACCTTGAGTACCACAAGCCGTCTGTCCAACTTTATAAGACAAATTACCGTATTCAATTACCGTATTCGACCCAATAAGTACCCAGGGCGCTTAAAAAAATTGAAGCAAATCTGGGGGCGCTTAATAGAAACAAATTTGAACTAGCCTGTCATAAAATAATTCTACAAAGTAAGCCAATTTGCAAAAGAAATCAGCAAGGAATCACCCACAGTTTTCATATTTCCAGTCTGCATTTAATTTGAAGTAATTGAAATTGAAGCATAAAAAAGGGGAGGTGCGCCTATAGGAATAGGGACGGTTATTGGGTCGAATACGGTAATTATAATAATGTGTAAATAAAAGAATTTTGTTAAGCTCGGACTGCAAACCTGAGGACGTTACTGAGAACTCCCGATACTAGTTCTGCCTCGGCCTGTGTACAATTGATCTGGGGAAGTGTCTCACTCTCCTTTTGTTCTTCCTGCTCTTGTTTGATTGGTCCAGCCAGCTTCTCACTCAACATTCTAACCAATCAAAACAGATAAAACATTTGTATAGAAAATAATTCAACGATAGGAAATTCATAAAAAAATATATCAAAATTAAGATAATTACAGAAACAATTAATATTGTAGAAATATAGGTAAAAAATCTACAGATGATTCGGTTTTAATTATTAATGCATGATGGTGGGCTAAAAATAAATGTGATATAATTTGGTTATTTCTAACAATTACCCCCGCCTGCAATGAAATCACAAAAGAAAAATGAAATCTGATATAATTAATTTTTTTGGAACAATGATTAAAATGTTTCAGCTTACCGATCGACGTAGAAGTTTTTGTATTCCTCTGGGAAGTTAATCTGGAATTCTCGGATATCGTGTGTTCTTGCTGTCAATCCCAGATGGAGTAGGAATGGGTTGGGAGCAATCGGTTTGGCCCAAAGTTCAGCCTCCTTTTGGTCTTTACTGATCTTTATAGCCTTCTGTTCATCTGGAGACAGCTGTTTAATGGGTGGTAATGTCTGCAACACAACGTACAAACTCAAATGATAATTTCTAACACATCATTTCATATCATTCTTATTTTATTCAATAGGCTTAAATTCGTTGTGGTAAGACGTTTTCCAAGCTAAGTTAACAGCCTGGGTATATAGGCCTCCAAAGTGGAATGCATACTTATTTAAAGTTATTAAGTTTTTTTAATACCTTTAACACTTATAATAATTAATTAAATGTTTAAATTATATTCACAAATTAATTAGTGGTTGATATAATGCTGATATATACCTTATATTTAGTGAGCTCCCCTTCACTATCCACCTTCTTCTTGTCCTCCAGAGATTGAAGTCGACTGCTTGGTCGCTCCTGTCAAAAATAAACAATAAATCAGGTAACAACTTGAAATTTTCATATATTTCACAGGAGAAAACAAGAGAGTCAGTCAACACGTCTTGATCCTAGATAACTTATATCTTCTGTAATTATATATAGAAGAAATCACTTAATTAGTATCAATAACAGTTTTTGTCACAACAATTATTATAGTATAAAGGGAGATCCAAAGAGAGTTGAAACTAAGGGTTAGTGGAGATGGGGCAGAATTGATTTTTATACAGCTGCAAATTTAAGCTTTGCTAATTATTGAAACAAAATTGCTTCACGTTGGATAGAAAGTGTGATAGTAAGAGTTAATTTCCAAAGAGAGGTTGGCAGTGCTAAGTTGCCCTCACCCTCCCTCCGTGTAAATCTATATTTACCGTAATTTCTACGCTGTTTGGCAGTCGTTTATCAGCATCCAAATCATTCTCTGTGATGGTGAATTCATATTTCTGGCGTTCTCGTTCTTTC
Organism: Argopecten irradians; assembly: GCF_041381155.1. Lineage (NCBI taxonomy): Eukaryota > Metazoa > Mollusca > Bivalvia > Pectinida > Pectinidae > Argopecten > Argopecten irradians. The sequence continues at coordinate 16,835,135 of NC_091149.1, read as the reverse complement.
TCCCATTTCTGTAGCTTTGTATTGAATTCTCTCATCTCCACCTCATCTGTTACCTGTAATTCAAAAGAATTTGTCATTAAGAGTAAATGACAAACTTAGAAATACATAGATCTGGATTCATAATTTTGTACAATTTAGGCTAAGGGTTCATGATCTACTGTTAATAATACATTCATAATACCACAGGTCATTTAATATCAGACATTATTCAAGTAAAGTTTTCACAAGTATATACAAGTTTGTAATTAATAAATTTAAAAACATCACAAATGAAAATTAATTCACCTCACACACACGGTCAAGGTCGTAGAATGACAGAATTCTACAGAAAATTAACTCACCTCACACACAAGGTCAAGGTCGTAGAATGACGGAACTTTACAGGCAACAAAGACAATTCTACACATCTTGCTCTCTCCTGGTTCCAGATGTCCACGCACAGGAGATATAGACAGGTACTGAGGATAAAATTAAAGATGTCAGTAAAATCAACTTATTTTTACCATTGATATCATTTTGAGACTCAAATTGTTAAATGGTGAATACTTTCAAACAACTGCTAAAAAATGTTATCACTGCGAGACGAGAGGGAGAAGTCAGTTTGAAGTATAACTGCATAAAATATTGAATTACACCTTTTGAATAAAGTAAAAATGTCTGTAGAACATCAGTTTCCTTGCCTTCATATAAAACTCAAAGAAGGATAAGTTGGGGTGGGAAGGACACAAAATGACCAAACAGGACGGGATAGACATAATAACACTGTATGTCCTCTCATTTCATCAGGGGGCATCAATATACATTTATTTAGAATTCCATTCAACCATTCTTTTCAAACAGAAAATAGGTAAGGATTTAATGCATTCACCCCTGACATTCCATAATGGACTGGTCTAGTCTTTAATTTAGAACAGCCTACATGTGTCTTCAGGGGTGAATGAGTTAAGAAATATTTCAGAAACAACCAGTTTCCACCTATGAAATTCCTGTTCTAGGTTCCTTAACTTACCTGGCTGTCGGCCTGAGCCGTGACATGCCACTCAAACGACACATCTCTATCGCGGGATTTGTTGATGACAAATACAAGCTGTCTAGCTCTGCTAAACAGCGGCATGTTGCCGAACGACAGTCTTTCCTGGGACAGGTACGCCAGCTGGGAAATAAAAGATCGGTTGATGTAAGAGAGACAATCACAAAGGATGCTGGAAACTGCTATAATGTTCTTTAAACCGATGGATACAAAATATTCTCAGAATTTCATTTTATTTATGCATTTATGAATTGTTAAAATTTACAAGTAAGTCCACTACCTAGAGTTATTGGTTTAATTGTACAAGTAAATTCTCCATTTACACTTACCTCTCCGGGTATGTACATGTACATACTTTCCCATATATACATGTACCTATACAGGTAAGTACCCTTTAAAGTTAACCTACAAATACCTGTGTACAGGTCAATATGCTATATGTATCTGGAATTATCTAGTAATTCTGGTAAATTAAATTCAGAAATTTAGAAATTCTGTATCTACACTTATCTTTTCTCAGACTGGTAAATTCAATACCCATAATATATTGTCAAGGTAAATTAAATATCTGTACATCTGTCCATTCATGTAAATTCTCTAACTGTCCAGGTAAATTCTGTAACCACACTAACCTATCCAGGTAAATTCTCTAACTACACTTACCTGTCTAGGTAAATTCTCTAACTATACTTACCTGTCCAGGTAAATTCTCTAGCTACACTTACCTGTCCAGGTAGAGGTACACTCTGTATACTTGGTACTCCGGTCAGGTCCTGCTGGTCAGAGATGGGCATCGTATCTCCCATAACACGGCGGTCATATCCGACCCCCGTGAAGGTCACAATGGCCGTGTCACCATTATGGACGTGTATGGGAACATCAACCTACAACATTGAGTAGTTACAATCAGTTTTTATAGATAATTTCAAAATTTCCAAAAACACACAATCCCGTTTGAAAATAAATAAAATGTTCAATGAAATTAACAGGATTGGTGCGAAACTTTTAGAGATGGTTAAAATAGGATTTGCCTTATAAATGCCAAATTCATTCGCTTTTTTTTTTTTTCAATTACAAATGTATAAATTTTGATGAAATTGAAACCGTTTTATAGTCAACAATAATTTGAATCATACCGGAAATTGTTTTTTGTTGTTGTTGTTTATTTTTTCTTCAATAATATATTATCAAACCTCGATTACCGATATCACATTTAACGTACCATGTATGTTTTGGCTTCGATGGGGGAGAACCTCCAGTCAACAGCTAATGTCCGTCCTGGCTGTATTTCTCCTACAGGGTTCAGACATTCAAAGATAGGCTGGTCGTAGTTTTCCTGTTAAATTGAAATTTTGTTAATATTTCTCCAAAATCATATATTAGAAAATATAATAAAATTTACCATTTCTACAATTATTACCAAAAATAATGATATATTTATTACAGAATTTCATGAATTTAAAAAAAAATCCTGCTAAATGTGATTGAAAACGATAAGGATAAAGTAATTGACAGTTCTTTTTTTTCTGAAAAGATCAATACATTATGATATTTTCCATTCTTAAAGAATTATTGTCTAGAAAATGTATGAACAAAAGATGTTTTTAAAATTATTTACTTTGTGTCAAATGAAACAGAAAATTTCCATTTTTGTTACTTACCTTTTTAAGAAGATCTAAAGGAGCCAGATCAATGTGGAATTTGACAGGAACAGCTCCTCCATTGTACATATCATATGTCTACAAATGAAATTAAAGTGTAAACAAACACATTAAATTTGGAAAATATATAATTATATAAAAATGTATTCAGCAATAATACAGCTGCTGACTCTGTTAGTATGAAATCAAAATCTTTTTCACACCACAATTTTAATCCAAAACTATGGCCAAACAAAATATGAAATTAAAATTTTGATTTAGTATGAACATCAAATTAAAAGTTAAAATAAATAAATAAAAAAATTGATTGACTTGGAATATAAAATTATTTTGTTGGAATATCAGTACTAAAATATACCTCAATAGAAATGAGTATTTAAATAATAAAAATTAAATTGATAATAAAAATGATTTATGAATTGTACGTTATTATATTATTGTATATAAAAAATATCTTTTTCATTTTTTTTATAGAAGTACATTACAACTGACCTGTTTTGGAGCGTTCTTTTCTCCCACAGGTATAGGTGTAAACATGTGTTTGTTGGATGGGAAATGGATGTATCTCCTCTCAGGCTCCACCGTCACACCGACAAAGTTCAGCTGTAAAACAAAATAAACAGATAATATCAACATTATGTAGTTGTCATACAATCAGTTTCTTTTTTATATCTGCATGTTCCTATTATTTTCTTAATTGTCTTTAAAGCAAAAAAAAAAGAAATTTAAGTAAAAAATTAAAAAGATGGGAAAAGAAAAGTGTGACAATACTTTTTTGCAATTTGAATCCTTTTCTTTCATTTATTTAAAAAATTGATATCAAGATATTTTTAGAAAGTTTGAAAATATGATTTCTTAACACTTGTATATTATGACAGTGATAGCAACCCCTGGGATATTGAGGATGATAGTAATTATATGGGCCTTAAGTCTAATAAATAAAACAACTTGGTACAAATCAATAAGGAAAAAGAATTGTTACACGGAATTATCACTGGATAACTATCTAAACTTAATCTGAATTGTATCCTTCTATCAACATCTTCAAAATTAAAATATATAGATTTTGGCAAAGACAGGAAGACATTAATTCTCATACACTGCACCCACCAAGATTTCCCTTCCACGCGCCAGCTTTAGCAGTACTGGTAGCCTATCTGTGCCCGCCATCGTGTGTTTGTACGTAAGGGTAACGGTTTTACACTCCCCAGGCGCCAACTTCCCTGTCTTAGGTTCAATAGTGAATAACTTGTTGTCCATCACTTTCATCTGTAGAGAAAAGGTTGGTTAAAATATATACAAGTACCATATATATACAGTCAAACCTGTCTATAAAGTTACAGACTGATGAAAAAAATTGATTGTCTATATAGCTACATGGTCTTATACACCGGTTGAATTATGTTAAAATCGGTGATTTCGACCCCTTGAAAACTTGTCTTTTAAAGCAGATGGTCTTTATACAGAGGTGGTCGCTAAAATAGAGTTTATTTTGTAGTTACTGTGCCACTTAAAATTTAATTGCTGGCAAACTGCATTTCAGCATTTTTTTAAAAAAGTATTTTATATTTCTATGTTAATTTTGAAATGTAATATCCACTTGGTTTCTTTCAGCAGCAAGTTTTCTATTGATTTTTTAAGACAAAAATCTGGTACAAGTTAGGTCAAACTTTCTAACCATTCCATTTTGACCTTGAACTTTAACTTTGTACTGACCTCATGGAGTTCATCCTCGTCAAACTCTCCTGTCTCTGCCCAGTATTCTAACTCCAACTGGAGGTCAGCAGGGAACAGGAATGCCCTTTAAAGGACAAGAAAAGGTGAATGATAAAACATTTAGGTAGCTGAGACATTAGTCTTAAATCAGTGCGTGTGTGTACATGTAGCTTTTTCCTTTATTATTTTTTTTAATTTTCAGTAGGAAATGACTGTGACTTAAGTCTTTTATATGCTGCCATATAGAAGGTAAGGGATATAAAACTGACACAATAACAAAGGTGTAAATAACCTATAATAGTTCTTTTCTCAATTTTGAATTCACTCCAATATCAGTAATTATAGTTCTACAGACGACACCTTTCTAAAAAGTCTTTTGAGATACAATATTGTATTAAAGCAGCTAATGTTGAATGTGAGAGATGTACCATTCTGTAGCGACTGTTCCAGAGTTCTCAAACATCAGATTGACAATACACGGGTCACTGTTCAGTGGTGCAGAGCTGAAATTGAAGTCGAGGATGGCTCGGGTGTAGACCGGAGGACGACGGCTATGGCTGAAAAGAAAAGCCAAAAGTAAGACCAGGGAAGTTTGGTTTGATTAATGTAACAACCTATTATAGTAGAGGAAAGCCAGAGTGCCCGATGAAAAAACACTGACCAGTGGTCAGTACCTGCCACCTGACCCACATGGGATTTAAACTGCTGACCTAGATGTAGAGAACATGTAAAAGATATGTCTGGACATCTTTAAGCCAAATAGTCACCATGGCTCCACATGAAAATATTTTCATACGAAAACATTCACAATGTATGGTGTAACAAGTTAAGTGTAATTCTTGTTTTTGTTGAAAGATAGTTAGATTTGTTTTCTGTAATTCTTGTCATATGGTAACAATTATCAACTAAGACATTAATTTTAATCTGATGTTCAAGATAAGCTATGTGCTAAATTGTCAGAGCATGTCAATCAAAAACACCAAATTTGACTTGTTAAAGATGTCCCAACATGCTGTATTACGAAATTCAGAAACGGATTCTGATCTGGAAAACAGAAACTCTGATTGGATTCCAAATACAAATTGCCAAAATGCTGATCAGACACGGATTCCATGTGCAATCTCTGATCTAATTACCTGTGTCTCGTAGCCACGCTGTATCTCAGCTCCTCTGTTGATGGGTCAGAGTCCAGACTGACATTCAAGCTGAAAAAATTGTTTATATAAGCATTGATGTCACTATTTTTTAACTTCATCAAGGCATGAAATAATTTCATTCAAAAATGTTTGTGAGAATTCGCATTTATAAATTAATTATATAATTATGAAAATATGTTTAATATGTTCACATTTTTCTCCAAATTAAACATATTCAATAGAATTTATTATTCTATAAGTCTTTAATTTTAATCAATGAACTTATAATAAGAAATAAACAAATGTCTTTTCACTAAGACCATTTTTTCTTTACTCAAACTATTTGTGGAAAGGTGTGAAAAACTGAAAACATTTTTTTATTTTTATTCCAATGAAATGTATGATAATAAGATACGATTCTGATTCCAATGCAAAGGATAATAAAATCATTCAACTAAAATCTTTAAAACTATTTGCTTACTTGTCCAGGGAGAACAAGCTCCACAGTTGCTTCTTACTGATGCCAATAGCGCTACCATAGCAACGAGCATCGGTAACACACATGAATGGAAACACGCCAGTTGTCAGGACATGACACAAATGTTGTGGTTCTTTGGCTGCATTGTGTGTTATTGTGCCTTAAACATCAAGATTGTAATTTCAGTAAGTATTTATACAAAAATACATAATTATTGCACATTAAAGATAAATGAATATAACCCTATTTTAACAACAACCATGATATTCAATTGTTGCAATTATAAAATATTTCATTGAAATTTTAATTTTTTAAGCAATTGCATAACGTTAGTTACTAAAAACGTTTTGAACAGAATGAATTCTGCTTAAATTTAGCACATCAAGCATGCTGTCTATGATTTAATTAATAATACATTTGTTTGTTTTTTTTATCCTTCTGCATTTCAAGGAAATCCTAACAAGAATACACAAATTAAATCTCATTATGATAATCTATTTGCGAAAAGCATATAAAAAACTTTCTCCAGACTCCTGTCACAACTGATAGTCATGAGAAAAAGAAGAAAAATTGTACCTTCAGGAGTTATCAGTTGATAAGAGATAGCGAACTGGTAAGTTGACCTGCGGACGGGACAAACTGATGCCATGATGGTCTGTTTGGACCGTGCTGGGAGAATACCTTCCTTCTTCTCCAATATCAGGGCTGAAATGGAAAAAGAAATATAAAAAAATAATATATCAAAATAAAATTTCTGCATAATTTTTTAATTTTAACTTCATACTTTTTTGAAAGTGATAAACGTGTAATTTTGTTAAATCAAAACATGACAGTTCAATGATAGAGAAACAGGTAACAGACAATGCAACTCTGAACTTACTAATAACAAATATCAACACCTTTCAATTGAATTAAAAAACAATAATAATAAAATAAAATGAAATAATAAAATAAACAAATATAAATATGTCAATCATTTTATATGAACTAGAAATGTTTGCATTATTTAAAGCCATATTAAATGCTTCCATACAAAATGTGATGTGATGTTTATATCAAAATGAAACAGACTTTGAGTTTGATCAGATAGGAAAGGGTGGCTTGAGGCAGACATTTTCGACACTATTCAAACTACATAAAAGAGTTATCTGCCCTTGTGGGTATGTGTTGATTGTGATGTCTTGTATATAATTTACCAGCAATATGTCATATATTTCAGAGTTAACAATGCGAATATATCTCACTATATAATGACGTCACAGTTAATACCTTCCTGTAAGGGAGATAACTCTGTAATATGAAGGAGTACATCCTCATTTCTCCTCCCAACCCCAATCCCTGGAGGGAGCATATGATTATAAATAATTTTTTCTTACCAATTTTATCGTCCCGAGTCACTTCCTCAGGATAAGGACCGTCCAAAGTCTGGTCAATATAGAGTTTGTAATGAAGGGAACAGGAGCTATCATTGGTGATGACGATAGTCTTGGCCGCTGAACTCCCCACCACGACGTCGCCAAAATCTAGGTAAGACTGCTCTGCCTGGTGACAAAAGGTTGATTTGTATGGAGAATTAGGAGTGAAAGTAAAAAACAATAAATTGTCAATTGGAATAGCAGTGTATCCATTATATTAATTGTACAAAATTATTTTCATTAAATAATATTGACAATACCTAAATTTCAAATTAATAATTAAATTATCTAAATAACCTTATATCAAGTTGAAAATTTAAAAAGTCTTTATTCTTATATCAAGATTAGAAAAAATATTTTTTTCATTTTTCAACGTTTTTAAAATTCTAGTTAATTATTTTTGCCATCCTGCAAAATTACATGTACAGAAATTGCTTTTCCAGTCGTCATGTGCCACCCCTCTTACAAAATGTCTGTATAATGTGACAAATATTATAATACATATATATTGTCAGTTTAAACTGGTTACAAGCGTAAAAAAACTCTCCATGCTGTGAAGCTCTGTTTGCATATTGAATACTCGGATTGGTATACCATAGAACAACAAACAGTGAATTGAGTGGCGATCATTGGCTCACTTCTTTATTAAAGTGGCCGCATTTATTAAAATTTTCTTTTAAAAACATATACAGTCGAAACTCGTTATCTCAAAATCGCTTGAGTCGAAATTCCGGTTGAGTCGAATTAATTTTCAAGTCCCGTTTTTCGTCCTTCTTTGTGTATGTATTTTAAGATCGGATGACTCGAATTTCGATGTCTCGAAACTCCGGTTGTGTCAAAGTCAATTCCTGGTCCCTAGAACGGATATTCAGCGGAAAAAACAGTCGCTATCTCGAATTTAATTTTAGTCAAAATTTTAAATAAAAAAACCCAACAATTACGTAAATATAACATGGATACAAACAATTGAAATTCACCTGTGGTTTGTCGTAACACGTGATTGGTTTACCTGCACATATCGCGATCGGTATATGCAGATTCGGGCCTATGGGAACATACTACAACAATGACTGCTAATATTTAATAATTGTTTAATAATCCTCTCAAGTCTGGCTTCCTAATTAGTGTCACTTTACAATTGTGACTTACCTGTACATAAACAGGACGCTTGTTTACACAATCACACTCAGCATGGCTCGATCAGCGTGGCTGATCATGACCGGAAGCGTGTTTGTTTAGGAATCATTAGAAACGAAAGTGTGTTCTAAGGTTTGTATGGAATGTTGATAGTGCAAAATAATATAACAAACCCACAATGTTAAATGTTTAACTAGTCGTTGCAGATGTACTAGTATCTTAGCCATACAATGTATTTTTTCGTTGGTATAGAAATCTACTTTCGTTTCATTTACCGTAAATTATATATTAACCAGTAGAAACGGAGAATGTAGTCTGCTCACGGTAGGTGAAAACTATTGTTTATTTTACTATTAGGAAATACCATTAAATTCTGAAATAAGAAAGGTGCTTGTTTTTATTTGTTCAGGTAATATATCCCGTATAAGTTTGATGTGTGAACCATTGAAGTCAGTATACGTATACCACCGGGAAATCAGGGTGCATGCCTATTATCGTGACAATCATATTATCGTAATTCAATTTTTTTTATTTACGAATGTATTTTTAAAAAATCCCAAAACATCTGAAAACATATAACTAAAAAGATTTGATACAAACCTTATCAGTTGGAAAATCACGATAATATGCTGATCACGGTAATAGGCATGTACCCGGCTGTCATAAGATATAAGGACCGTTGAAAACCACGTTCTGACCAAACCTAATGGCATTACGTTTGAGTCGAATTCCGGATGAGTCGAATTATTTTCGTTGGTCCGTTGAATTTCGAGATAACGAGTTTCGACTGTACATCCAAATTATCATTTAACAATCTTACATCAGACATAAAAGACCAATTTTACATAAAAGTAAATATGCAAAGGTGAGCGGAATATCCGCCATCTTCCTTCTGACATAAAAAACCACAATGTTTTCAAAAAGTAATATGAAAGGATGAGCAGGATATCTGCCTTTTTGAAACCAATATATAGCTTAAACAAAAAACAAATGAGACATCAAATAGGGAGGAGAGGGAGGGTAAGCACAATACGATGAAATCAAATGTGATACAATGTTGAGTGTCAAACAAAGATGGCGATCGTTGAAAATTTTTTCTTCTTGTGACATGATGTCTGTGGTATTGACCAATGAAAATTGACCTTTAACTTATGACCCGGATGTTGATACCATATATGGCATGCAGAGAGCGCGAAAATTCAAACTAGTTAATTATATATGTATAACTGGTATGCAGTTTACAAAAATACGTTTGTTATTACAAACTTCAATTTTTGCCATCCTGCAAAATTACATGTACAGAAATTGCTTTTCCAGTCGTCATGTGCCACCCCTCTTACAAAATGTCTGTATAATGTGACAAATATTATAATACATATATATTGTCAGTTTAAACTGGTTACAAGCGTAAAAACTCTCCATGCTGTGAAGCTCTGTTTGCATATTGAATACTCGGATTGGTATACCATAGAACAACAAACAGTGAATTGAGTGGCGATCATTGGCTCACTTCTTTATTAAAGTGGCCGCATTTATTAAAATTTTCTTTTAAAAACATATACATCCAAATTATCATTTAACAATCTTACATCAGACATAAAAGACCAATTTTACATAAAAGTAAATATGCAAAGGTGAGCGGAATATCCGCCAAAATGACAATAAATATTATGATATTGTCATCCGCCACCCAAACAGCTTGTGACATGATGTCTGTGGTATTGACCAATGAAAATTGACCTTTAACTTATGACCCGGATGTTGATACCATATATGGCATGCAGAGAGCGCGAAAATTCAAACTAGTTAATTATATATGTATAACTGGTATGCAGTTTACAAAAATACGTTTGTTATTCTAGTTAATTAATTTCTTCTTTATTTTTCTAACTTTTAAAAAATCAATTAAGCACTCAATAATGTTGATCATCAAAATACAAAATTTAAAGTGTTGAATATAAATTTCAGAATCAAGTTTACCTTGATATCTCCTAGTGTTCCTTCTCCAACAGCCCGCACTGAGAACTGTTTCTTCTTACCACCGGACGAGGTGTTGCTGAATCCCTGGCCCCATACGATCAGTGAGGGTTTCATCACATATTTCTTCTCCGCGTCCGGTACAAACGACCAAGTCTGGCACTGAGCAAACACAATAACATTTCTTAAAGTCCAATTTGTTCACATTTAGGAAATCAAATGAATGAAAATGCTCTAAATAAAGGTACAAAGTATTATAATATAGTTTCGAAAAAGTCTCAGTAATTTATATGTGTTTTTATATTCATGATCTGCATACATATAACTTTCACAATCAGATACAATTTCAGACTTTTAACAACAGAGTTAATACAAAATATTGTACACAGGGAAAATTTTACAAATCAATCACCCTGACATAAGCATAAATTCCCATGTTTATAGTATCATAGTAACAACAAAAAGGTATGAGCTGGATAGATTACCTGAGTTTCATTTGGCTGTATAATCCCTCTATCAGGTGTTACTGTCAGCAGTTTCCTGTCGGCATGTTTTAAGTGCCACTCATATCTGTGAGATACAAAACAAATAATAAATCAAACAAAAAGATCTGATCAGAGGTGTTATAGCTGTATATCAAACCAAAAGATATTTGATCTGATCACAGGTGTGATAGTTGTATATCAAACCAAAAGATATTTGATCTGATCACAGGTGTAATAGCTGTATATCAAACCAAAAGATATTTGATCTGATCACAGGTGTGATAGCTGTATATCAAACCAAAATATATTTGATCTGATCAGAGAAGTGATAGCTGTATATCAAACCAAAAGATATTAGATCTGATCAGAGGTGTGATAGCTGTATATCAAACCAAAAGATATTAGATCTGATCAGAGGTGTGATAGCTGTATATCAAAGTATCCAACCAAAAGATATTTTATCTGATCACAGGTGTGATAGCTGTATATCAAACCCAAATATATTTGATCTGATCAGAGGTGTGATAGTTGTATATCAAAAACAATCCTTCTTTACCACAGGATAGTGAGATAGTTCCAGTTCTTATGCAGTTTGTCAGTTGATGACAAAGGAATGAAAGATTCTTAATTTCTCATTCTACATCAAACAGAAGTGATAGATTCTATTTCTCATTCTACATGAAAAAGACAAGAGTGATAGATTCAATTTCTCAGTCTATATCAAACCGGAGTAATAGATTCTATTTCTCATTCAGCATCATAAAGGAGTGATAGATTCTATTTATCATTATAATCCAAACAGGATTGACAGCTAGGTTCTATTTCTCATTCTACATCACACAAGAATGATAGATTCTATTTATCATTCTTCATCAAATAAGAATGCTAGTGTACTTTTCTCGGTCCAAATCACACATTCCGGAAACAGGAGTAAACAGAATCTATTTTCTCGATCAGTTTAATGAAACAAAACATGTAATAGCCTTACCTTAGAGGAATTCGTGACAGGTTCTTAATTGTGTAAGACTTGGAGGAGGATGTACCAATACATGTCTGTTTGAAGAACATGTTACCCTCAGTATCAAGTAAAACTAGTGGGGCCTCGGCCGATCCCCATAGCTGGATGGACTGCAAACAAACAATATTACTTCATTTATTGATATCAAAAATTCAAATTTCATGAAGAATTCAAGGAGAAGAGAAATACATCGTTATTGACATGGTAAAATGTTGTTTTTTGGAGGGGGTCTAAACTTTTAAACAAAATTAAGGAGCCATATTTTTAAATTAGGCATCATAAAAAAAAAATTTTTTGTTTTTTTTTGTTTTTGGACAGATGAAATTTTAATGACATGATTTTTTTTATTGATATATATGTACAATAAATAATAATATGTAAAGACTTTAAAGATTTAAAATATATATGGGTAATTACATTACAAATGTTTTGAGTAAATACTATGAAGAATATTCCTACAGAAAATTTTGTAAAAAAACCCATTACAAAATGTGAATTGTATTCAGATACCGGTAATTATTATATGCTTACCTTATTGTATTTCTCATTGTCATTCAGTCTGAAGTTTAGAGCGTGTTTATACGTCTTTACCTCAGGCGGAGTGATTTTCACCACAAAAATCTGATGTTCGCCTTTCAGTAAAGCTTTCGCTGGCTTTATAGCATACACACTGCCAAAGAGAGAAAAAATAAAACATTTGTAAATGTACAGGCACAGGACTGTGTTTCAATTTGGGGCATACTTCATTCATGAAATAAGGTAAGAAGTTGATGACATACTTGCAATCTGCAAACATATGTCTTAATTTGGACTCAATTAAATTTTGGCATGTATTTAATTCAAATCAGGTTAGAAAAAAATGATAAATTTGTCTATTTGTCACAATTGCTTCTATAATACCCACACATAAAAAAACTAAATTAGCCCAATCACATTTTAGCCTGGTGTGAAAAGTGCCGAAAAAATATCACATACCACTAAAACGTGTATTTTCACAGAATCCAAATCAACAAGAATTCAAAAATTTGATCCTGACAAGCATTACATATCACAAACAAGTTCATAGCTCAACTTAATGCAAAATAAAATTTCATTAGTATAAGCCATAAATGTCTCCTTTTAATTGTTTAACCTAGCTAGTATTGAAACATATATTAAAGTTATATATATATACATGTATTCCTTAAGATACTGATGCGATTGTTAAATTAATAATTAATATGCGATCATCCACAACTTACCAAGATGGGTCTTTCTCAACATCATAAAATATAGGTGTAGTGCCGTTGTTTGTGAACAGGACGGTACGATATGTTGATTCCTTCGTATTGACAGCTGGAAATATGAGGCGCTGCGAGTCCAAACTGAGACGCGGTAAAAATGTCTCGTTATTTGGCTGGAACGTATGACCTAAAAAAGAAATCATTAAAAATGTTTAATAATTAATGTATTTCCCTCCATTATTTAAAGATAATCCCAAAACTTTAAAATTTCAAAATGTTTATGCTAGATAAGTGCATCATCTGATATTATATGATGAGTTTTCTCCCGTCATTTTGGTTTTTATTCCACTCTTAAGATCCCTTGCATGCTTTCAACTGCGCCATCGAAAAAGATTTGTATGAGTTATATAACTTGTTTCGTAATCCATGTAAAATAAACACATATTGTAGTATATAAATATAGGTTTGCTTTTTTTTAATTTTTGATATTATAATGTTTTATTTTTTTTATTTTTGATATTATAATCATGGTAATTTTATTTTTAGTTAATGTATCATAGAGCTAAGGAAATTATCAATAACTTGAAGGTCAAATTATGAAATATCTTTTTTAAGTGAAAAATTAATAGATTAACTGGACCATTATGTAGCATTTTATTTCCTTTCCAACTTATTAATCATATTACGAGAAGAAAATGAATGTTACAATTGGGAAGAATTAATGTCAAAAGTCGAACATCAAAATTCAAAATAATGTTTTCAATGGAATCTCTATGATCTGTATTAATTTTATATCTAGGTAAACACATGCAATTTACTGACCTGCACAGGTTAGTGTGCAGCACCACGGCGGACAGTGGGTGGTGTCTTCTACCAGGCGGTAGTCCCTCAGACTCTTGTAGTACGTGTAACATTCGAGCTCCGCTCCGTAAAACTGGTTAGGGGCATTCTGCAGGAATAAAAGTTTAGGGTAAAATACTTTGCTAATCATCAGTTCTACATTCTTCAAAAAAATGAGAAAAAAAGACCAGTTTAATTACCTTTTTTTTAATTCATATATACAATGTATTAACAAAGCAATGGAATATACTGTATAGTTGTTTATTTTCACGGGTCAAAATTTTCGCTATATCAATTAAAACAGACAAAATTTTAATTTAAATGATTTTAAATGTTCATGCTCCGGCTTTAAGGGTATATGTGATTCAAACATTTTTCAACATTTTGGGGATCTCAAAACATCCCATTAATTGCAAAATTATCATCACTGAGAAAATAATCAGCTACATGATATACAATTCATTTTAATTTTGAGATTAAAGAATCTTACTGCAGTTCTAAATTGAAAAAGACAATTTTTCACCTGAATTCTAGGCGAAAAAGAGATCTATTAATTTCAGTATAACTGTATTTGATGTTTGAACTTGCTTTCTCCTTGAATGGATAATTTTATGCATAGTTACTTACTGGTTTGAAGGAGACTTGGAATGCACAGGTTTTAAGGGGAGGAATATCCATCACCAATGGGGTCACGTAAAATGTTTTGTCTGACCCTGAACAAAAAAACTTCATTTCATCTCTACTTGTTACATTTCACAAAATATATTTGAGACATACACAAAACATATGAAATAAATATTTACAAAAATCTAAACCATTTTATAATTCCATGACTGTCTGATTACTAACAGTAAATACTAAATTGCCAAATGTTATTTGAAAAGTATAGTCATAATTCAATCAATATCTGAGTACGGTATTAAATAGAAAATTGATACTTGATGTTTCTATAGTATTTCTTCTAATTTTTAATTTCTGTGACTTAAATTATTTTCTTAATATATAAATTATATAAATTTGTAATAATCGTTAATAATAATTTTTAACTATAAAATCAATCAAAATGAGAATCTGGTTTGGTGACTCACCCCCGATCCACTGCACTGTCACTTTTCCATGTGTATGGTTGGTTATGTTCAGGAGCTGTAAATTATCAAAATTCAAAACAGAAAATAAAAATAGCAGGTCTTGAATTAGACAAAAGCTTTCATTATTTTTGTTTTAATTTAATTAAAGAATTGTTTTGCTTATTAAATAGATTTTGTGGAACAGATATCCCAGATTATCAAGGTTTTTTCCAACTTATAGCCAATTATTTTCAGGGTATTTTTCTTCTAATTTTCATTATTATTTATTTTTTTATTATTTTAAATAAAATGAGAAAATTTAATTATAGCGAATATATATATAATAAAGAATTATTATTGTTATAATTATTTCATATAATAGCAGTTTTGAATTTCCACAATTTAGCTTTGTAGTGTATATTTACACGATTCATTAATTTCTCAATATCTTGCGACAATATAATCCGTGCAAATTTCAAATATATTGTGACTATACAGTATTCGGTTTTTCTTCATTTTGAAGTAATACCTACCTTATCCTCTACAAGTCTGATATTCTGACATTTTCCAAAGTCGATGTTGTTGACGTCCATGCTGATGTGGGGCACAAATTGCTGGAAATGAAAACAGATCTCAGTACATTTTAAATAAATATCAATTCAATCTCTTACCTATGAACACAGTTATCTGCCCTTGTGGGTTGATATTGATCGTGACGTCATGTATTTGCAAGAATAAGGGACATTTTAGTGTTGAAAGCATCCAAGACTTTGATTTTTGATGCATGTACAGTGGAGCCGGATAATCCGGTCCCAGATAGTGCGAAAAAATCTCAGTCCAGATGAAAATATCAGACACTGGATTACCGTAACATTACATATTTATGAGGGACCCAAAAATCAGCAGTCCAGAAAAATTGTAATCCGGACAGTTTAGACTGGGATCGAAAGTGCCCAGATTATCGAAGGTTCACTGTATAACCAAATTACTCTTTATGTAACTTACCACCACATCGCTATGGTAACCATCATTAAAGTATTGGTCCATGGCAGGTATTTCCTTGTAGACGTTTTCTGTATTGTCAACAGATTCCCCCTGTTCAAAATATATGACAATGAAAACTTACATAATTTATTATTATAATAAGCTACAAGTACAATAATCTTTACCTGGTAATATAAAAGCTTTAGATTTCAATTTAGAAATCAAGGTATATAATAGAATACATGAATATTGTACTTATTTTTCATAAAAAATCCGGAATTGTCTAATTTTTCCTGATTATGTTTTCAACAAAAGTCTGGTTCAATTTTAAGAAATTCCAAAAGATAACTTCATGCAGCTTCTTTTGACGACAAGTTCAGAGCATCAAGATTTAAGATTAGAGCTTTATTTCAATTTCTTTCAAAAGAACGAAATCCATGACAACATACTGTGTTTATATAATTAGCTTAACTGAAAAAACGGAGAATGTGAATAAGACAGTTGAAAAAAAATATTAATATGCATTATAAGCATTACTAGAATATCAGATTGCAACATAATACCCCTAAAAATTCACCATGCACTGCTCAATTCGTAGGATAAGAAGAGTTAAAATATATTTTCAGGGGAGAAAGATACGCTCTAAAACAGATGCTCTATTAGAAAACAATATCAATCATGATATTATAATCATGCTAAAAAGATCTAAAATGAAATTTACACATTGGAGCAGCATAATGAACTCTAGGTTAAATAAAGCATATTGTCAAATGTCAATGACATTGAAGCAGGAAGCTGAAATAAAATGAACAGTCATGTAATTTTGTATTGGTTATAATTGCATCTACTTTATATAGAGAGTGTATACAAAATGTATTGATATAAATTGATACTAAAAGGAAGCAGCAGAATTGATACTTTCGTATTCTAAATAAAGTTCTTTGTTCATTAGCTTTCATTCTTGGTATACTTACAAATTTCAAATTCAACTTCAATCCAAAAATGGAGAAATATATTGGATTTTCTCATACATTATATATAAATTTGTGTTTTTTTACCCATTTTGAAAAAGTAAATAAAAACAACAAAAGGAAAATGAACAGAAAACATTTTTTTTCTTAAATAATCTTGAATTTACAATGAAGTTTAAAAAAAAAAAAAGCAATATAAACTTGAATAAAGGATCGCTCAAAATTGAATTCCAAGAAATTTGCAAGTCAAAAATTGACAAAAATCTTTACCGCATCTGGTATTACGATTTTCACAGGCCAATCCTGAGCAAGGGAGAAAATGGAGGAAGGTCATGAAAATGAAAGAAAGATGTGTTAGATAAACTGCACAAGTGAGTAGAAAACAAACAGTTGTGAGGAAGGTGATGCTTAAGGATTATCTCCCCTTAACGCATACACCCCTAAAATTTTCATAATGGACTGGTCTAGGTTTTGATTTAGAAGAGTCTAAATGCCTCTTAAGGGGGTGAAGGAGATAAAGGAAAATGAGAAACAACTAATTTCTACAATTGACCAAATGGACATCTTAAAATATGCATCAACATTTGTAAGTTACAAATATTGATGTTTTTGAATTCAAGGGGAGATAATCAAACAGCCATACCACCCCAAATATTAAATCTTAATTTGATTATCTAGAAGTATTAGTGGTGACAAAACATGTTATTCACAGCAAGCTTTCTTAATTGGTGCTGTTTATCATACCAAGGTGCACAATCAAAAACACAAGTGACATAAAGACAATGTGTAATACAATGTGAAATCTATATGTCTGATTTTACCAAATCCAAAATTTAAACAATATAATTGGTGTTACATGTAACTAGGTACACAAACATTTTAATTGTTTAAATATATTGTTTTTTACCTCTGCCATTGTAAGAGCTCCAGAATCATCCAGCTCAAGTTTCCCAGATTTTGCAAGGTCGTTAAGTTGCTAAGAAATACAAATTAAAAATGATATATGAGATTTACTTTACTATAAACACACTTCTTTCAGCGCAGTCTAAATTTAGTGCGAATGTGAAAGACTGTAAAAAAAATATGAAAAAAAAAAGAAAAACTATAAATCATGTTTTATTAGCACAGATATAATTAAAGATGCTCCACCGCCGACAGAGCATACATGGTACCCATCATTTGAACAACAATTGGTGTTTAATCGTGTGTATATATGTTTAATTAACTAAAAAAATATTATAAAATAATTCATTTTGCTTTTGGTGCATGCGCAATCAGTACTGCATTCCATATAGGACACAGTGCCATTGATTTTTTTCTGGATGCAATTAATTATTTTTAATATTTTCATCTTGAAGTAAAATAAGAAGCTCTGACTTTTCAATGGTGGTAATGGTGTAAAGCAAGTAACTTTTATAACTGAAGAAAAATACTAAATCGTCTGCTCCTGTTTTTTGACTGTGAAAAAAATACCATTTGTCAGCAGTGGAGCGTCTTTAAATCAATTAAGTAATTGAATACCCTTCTAAAATTTAGCACTGTATGTGAATTAGTACTTTAAAACCGAACCAAAAGTGCTAAAATAATACAAGTACTAAAATAAGTATTTTACAGTAATCTTATGATCTATAAAGATACTATAATTAAGGTATTACAGGAAACATAAGCAAATTAAATCCCATTTGGAATATTGAAATTGTATTCAATGAATTTGCCACATGATATTTTTTGGCATGTGTTGAAGTTGTCATAATAAATACATAATAAATGAATAAAATTTTGGAGGGAGGATAATTGGTTTTAATTTTTTTTTTCAAATCAAAAATGTATTTATATAAATTAGTCATTTTGTAAAATTGATCAAAAATTTGAAAAATTTTTCATTTCGCTCTACACGAACTCCTCTATATGCAATATTAGCACTTTTGAATCACAGCTGTGAAATTAAAACTATTTTGCTGGTGTTTTGAATATCACTAATTTCAGAAAAACCACGAATATAGCGATAATACCCCCCCCCCCCCCCCCCCCCCCCCCTCCACACCCCCACCCCCACCCAACCCCTGATAACCCCGATTTGCAGTACATTGTATGTGACAATACCTCTGGAGGATAGACAGAGAGTCCACGTCGTGCGTGGAGTTTGTAGTTGTTCAGATGTTTCCCCAGGAGTACTGCTGGTTTAACCATTTCAGCATGACAGGTGCCAAGAAGGTCAAGAAACAACGGCCCCTGAAACACATAGAGTACAAAAAATAAATTCAGATTCCAATTAGTTTTCAAAGTGATATTCCAGGTATGTAATTGCAAATTAGAGTTTTAATGAGAAAATTTTCTCAAATTTTCTCAAAATATTGCATTATATATTTACACTCACAAACACATAATGTGACAATTATTACCTACAAAAGCAGGTATGCACTAGACATTACGGGGACTTCAAAACACGAAAGCAATGTGGGGAAATTATTATTTTCCGTCCAATATACATGTAGACTTGGGGTAATTGTGATGTCACAAAAAAAAAATCATGTCAAAATATTACGATCACCAAAAGGTGTAACTAATCGATGGTAAATCATATTTTACCAACATTGTTTTGCTATCTGGAAATCACTGTATTACTCTAACAGAATAATATAAATGAGAAATTGTGTGTCTGCATACTAGAAAGTCATCTGTCTTTGTAGGTAGGTACTGATTATGGCTTGTTTACAAAGCATAACAATGTGAGTTTTGTTCACAGTATAATGACGTCACAATCGATACCTAGCCACAAGGGCAGATAACTCTCTAATATGCAAACACAGAAAATCATCAAGCCGCAGATACGTTAAAACAACAACTTACACACTCATAATATACATTTACAGGACACTACTTGACACATGAACATGTAAATTCAGAACAGTACACAGCGCATGCAATTCAATACCTAATTATACACATGATACAGTGAAATTAAAAGATGCATCAGACAGAAAATAAAAAAGCAGCAGACTGGTGTCCATCAACAATATTAAAAGACAAATGTCACAGTCTATAGACTAATGCCTTTGCCTACCTGATTATGTATCATACAGGTAACTTGACGATGATAGTTGATTGGGTGTTGAGGGTGAAACTTCAGGATGATCGTTGATTTTGTGTTTGGTCGTAGCACCCCAGAAATTTTCTCAAACTTGAAAACACTCTCGTTGCAGTCAATCATAAACTGTAAAATTATCAATAAGCACACATAAAATTATAACGTTTTGATATTAAAATAAACAATGGTGAAAGTGAGCTATGATCAATACTATTTAAGGCAGAAAATAAAATATAAATTAGAATTAATATTACCCTTTCATAAAAATTGTATATATATTGAAACTAAGTTATTCTGCTTTTAAAAAAATCAGACAAGTTCTCAATGAAATCATTATATGATGAGCTTCAATTATTTCAGACACTGACACCAGGGTGACTCCATAAGCCCCCCTCTCTTCGAGAGCATGTTCACTAAAAAATAAGCTGTTCTGTTAATTTTATAAAACAAATCAGATATAAGCCCTTTTTTGTATTAAGCTTTGATTGTTTCAGACATCATGCTTCACTGTCAGTAAAGTTTACCTGGTAGACGGCCTCTACATCAGATGAGTTGACAAGATCGACGGTCCTTGTGCCGACCTCCCCGATATCGATCTGCATGAAGTTCACGACCTTTGTACTCAGTTGTACAGTTGGACCTAAACATACACATGTATTTGAAGATCAGACAACATTCAATGTGACTACATATATATTAACTGTAAATACATGCAATTGACTTTTATTTAACTAAAATAGCTATATATGCTATTATCTATAGGATACATATATCATGGCTTCCGCTGAGTATATTTAAAATCTTTGAAAATACGTTAATTGTTCCCCTAATTGCAATATCAATTTCTGAAAAAACAAAGATGCGTTCTTTTATGATGTAACATATTATGTGTGAACTTTTTGAAATCACAATCCCCATTCTTACCAAATTACAATATGTAACCTAGATTTTGGTAATACCTGATGTCATGATTTTTTTTTTAACTTACAAAATGTATGTCGTCATTTTTTGTGTACCATGCATTATACAATGAAATTATATAATTAATTTTGTGCACATAGACTTTATACAATTAAATTAACACCTCTAGATAACAAATTTAATTTCCCTGAGTGTTACCTTTAGAGGAGCCACTACACTTGATAACACTCTTGCTCACGTTGCCGATCGCTACGACATTGAAATAGTCAATGCTGGTAGTATCCACTGTATTAGGGCTATATGTGAACTGTAAAAGAGAAAATAAAATTCTCGATTTTTTTCCCCGCATAATTAAAAGTTATTATCTTAATTGTAATATGATAGTGAAAAGTAAGTTTTCTTCCAATCAGTACTTTTGTTCTTAAACAAATCTTCACAAAATAATTCATTCAATTTCTGAGTCACAGAGAGAAAACATGAATGGTGTGGTACAATCTGCTAGTGTGAAGATGAAATAATTTTTGCATATTTTATGTGTGTGATTATTTAACAATACTGATAATTAAAGCAAACAAAGATGCTTGGGGAGTCTGTCTGTCCATATACAAATTAAAGCTATAATTACAAAATGTACCAACTCAATTCAAAGTAATTTAATAATTCTTTTAAGCTCTTAATTAATTCAGCTTGTGCGGGTGTATTCATAATACAGTTAATTCTTAATCAAAATTTTGTTTGGATATTGATATATATACATTATTTACTGGGGAAGATTCTTCCTAAAATCCCAAACAACAAATGTAAACATTGACTAATTACTTTCAACATTAATGTTGATTAAGAACAAGAATAAACTTACTGGAATCTTTACCGAGCCCATGGGAGGAACAACGCCAGTTTTCTGAGGACAGTCAAACACTGTATCTATCCTAGAGTTGGAGGGATGTTCAACTTTGTAAGGTGCTCTCACCTACAAAAAGAAAGGGAGAAAATTATATGCATACAAACAAAGTTATCTCCCCTTGAACTGTATACATATATAAGGATCAAAGCATGGCTTACGTGTTTTAACCGATTCAAATATATCAACAGATTCAGAGCTATTGCTATTCCATCTTTGCCCATTACAGAATTACCTCTCTTGTGGGTAGGTATCGATATTGTGATATCATTATTTTGTGTGTGTAATTCATGTCATTTTTCTCCGAAACAATGTTACACTCACAAACACATGACGTCATAATCAATACCTACCCGCAAGGATAGATAACTCTGTAATATGCAAACACAGAATACCTGGGAGGCCATTGTACACAAAAAAGAATAGACCAAATGCAATTATCCTTCCTAAACACAGAAAATAAAATGGGCCCCACTTTTTTCTGAAAGTACATTCGTACAGATGGACCCATTTTATCACAGAAGTACCCCTTTTATGGAACGCAATTATAACTAATGAGACGAATCCACATACCACATGATACCTGATAACTTTTGTACATGGCTATTGTTTCTATTGGTGATGGAATGATGTTAAAAAGCTGATGTCCCATGCTAACCGGAAAATTATAAAGATTTAATTTTCATCACCACTGGAGATATTAGTCCTGCACAAACGTTATCAAGTATCAGGTGGTATATAAATTAATCTCATAATCAAATAACAAGATCAATTCGTACCGGAGCTAGGTTATGAAGCTCCGCCCACTTTTGTGTTGTCGAGCCTACAGGAGTAGGGCCAAACTGGACAGCAGCCTCCAAGTTTTCGCGTGTCAGTGTGGTAGCAGGCTTCCCAGGACTGGACACCAGAATGTGGGGATATTTTCCTACAAATGATGAGAAAATCAAAGTAAAAAAAATATAAAAAATTGGAAATAAAATTAAAAAAAGTATTTTATATTAATAGATTTTGATTTGTTGAAATGGCATTTGCTTGATTCTAGTCAAAATTTCATTTTTTTTTTTTTTTTTTTTTTAGTTATAAAGATTAGATTTTTATGACTTCAAGGGAAAACTTTTCCATAAATTGAAACCTTTTCCCAAAACCAAACAGTCATGGAGAAAAATTCTGTCTAAAAGAGACTTACCAATTCCTTCTAGCTTTGTGACTTTTCCCAAACTGAGATCAGGGCCATACAAACAAACAGCTTCTCCTTGGTAAACACAGGCATTCTAAAATGTATAATTAATTATCACCATTAATATATCAAGTTGATCAGGACCAGAAAAAACAAACAAGCAGCTTCTTCTTGGTAAACACAGGCATTCTACAAGATATAACTAGATATGTACACCAATGCCTCATTCATAACTTTTATGTCTTTATGTCTTTAAATACATTAGTTTTGTCTACATTAACTTACCCCAGGTTTGAATGTAGCCTTGAAAGACTTAGATGTGTTTGACTTGAGTATAGCACTAACAGGTTCGATGGTGAATGGATCACCACATTTCCACTGAACATGGGTTTCAAGGTCTCTGGATAAAGATCAGAGAAGCACATTTAAGGTACATGTTATGTATAAAACAATGCCATGATCAGCAATCTTGTAATTGAATATTGGAATCCTAAAATTAACGTTTTATTAACCGAGTATTTCTTTTGAACAATATAAATGATGATTAAATGTATTTCAATATCAATTAATTTAATTTATATTTTAAATAAAATTCAATTTGTTATAGATTGCATGCAACAATTTTAATATATCACACATTCTAATTGCTTCAAATAAGTAAACTAGGTGAAAAATAAAAATTTGATAATCAACGTCACAAACTTCTCATTAAATTCCATTTTAATTTTTGTAACCGATATTTTCTTGCACCGTACCCTGTGTTGGACACCTGGAATGTACTCTCCACAGTGTCCTTGGCAGCACACATGCTGAAATCCAGGAAAGATGGAACAACGATATCCACTTCTGGCAGAACTGCCCGAATAGGAACTTCAAATGTCCCATCCTACAAAAAGATGAAACAAATCCTACTGTATTTTTTCCATGAATTATTATTGCAAGTTGAATATTTTTTTGTATAAAAATATTAGTTGGAAAACTGTCGACAAAAGAAGCAATACATTAATGGAATAATCCACATAACGTGATACATAATAACATTTGTGTGGGGACTAGTATCTCCAATGGTGATGGAATATATTGTTACTCTTTTTGTTTCCCGCTACATGAAATGACGTTAGCATGGGATATCGTCTTATATATCGTCATTCCATCACCAATAGAACCAATAAACAAACATCAGGTATAAAATGGTAGATAGATAAGTCCCATTGATAAATAGTATACAGTATTCAACACAATAAGCACCCATTTCCCTATAAGCGCTCCTTACCCTTTTTGAGGTCTTCAATTTCAATATAAATAAGACCAAGACTACAAAAAACTATAGGCTTGCAAAAATTTCATCTTATTAAGCACCTTTCCACTTTTACAATTTTTTAAATGCCCTGGGCGCTTATTGGGTCTACACCGTACTTCTTTAAAACATTAACTACTTTAAAAACATAACAAACATTTATAGAATTTCATGATTTAGATTAAGCTTTAAAAGATCAAATTCTCAGAGAATTTCTAGTTTAGCTTAATCTGACTTTGATGTTACATACTTTTGTTTGGAATTCAATTTTATCTTCATAAAGGATTTTCTCCAATGGTCTGAATGTAACAGGTAGCGAGAAACTTGTTCCTGCACTCAACACCACAGGTTTGGGGTACAGAGTGGTGAAAAAACGACTGCTGGGATTTCTGTAATGCAAGGAAGAGAATATACAAATATGATTGTAACAATTCAAATTGGTTCATTTTTTGTTCAATTATAAAACTGCAGTATTTTGGGTAGTATCATGTCCACAATTTCACAATTCTAGCTGGTCTATTGTTTATTCTATAGAAATAACAATTTCTAGAGTTTACGCATGTGATCTTGAGTTAAAGTTCACAACTTGTGTGTTACATGTATTACTTGTGTAAAATTTATAATGTATAGACCTAATTTGCTATATGCAATATTGATCAGATTAAAACTAAACAACATGTTCTACTTACTTGTATTTTACTTTCTGTGTTTTGATATGGACATTTTTTAGAACAATATTCTTTGTGTACTCCCTGCCTGGCTCCCAACCTTGCCAAACAATACTTTCGACAACTTCGATTCCGAAATGATTTAATTTCAAAGTGCTGGCTTGTCGGGGACTTTGTGCTGGAACCAGTTTGGTGGGATCGCCCACATGCTGGGCTACTGGCATCTCAACTTCAATCATGGACGGCATTGTGTTGTTGAAATGTCTGTCGAAGAAAATTAATGAAATTTGATCAGTGCAATGATTATGTAAATTGTGTATATACCTTTTTAAAGCAACCTAGAATAACTTATGCTTTTTATTAAACAATCAACATCTTTTCCTCTATAAAACAAACAAAAAATTCTCTTAAAGACATTTAACGGTTATCGATAGTTATAAAATATATACATGTATAACTGTCACTTTACTCCAACAATGTTAGAGGTATAACATATGATGAGACACTTTTGAAACATTATATTGTGTCCAACAGTCAGCAAAATAATGTCCGATAAAAAAACGGCCGACCAGTCGACTCTCATGCTATGGGAGTAAAATGTCACTGAACTGTACAGTGTGCATACATATATTTTCAACAAAATACATGCAGTTGTACATTATAATTGAACAATGGGAAATGTACACATTATCTATACAATCCTGTAAAAACAAAGTCTTCTCTGAATGCCAGAATAAATACACAGTAACACTTAAAGTTTGATAGACCACAGTGCAGTACTAACAAGTACAGAACCGATATGACTGAGTTCTCAACAGAACTATGTTGTTATGTTTTTACACAGATGACATTTGGCGAGACCAAATAATGACCATATCATCATTGTTCAGCAAATCCATTCAGTACCAACGACAGAACCACTTCATGGGTATATGGATATTACACGACATAACATTGTGAAGAGACCTTTTGCATTTCATTCTTTCTGTATACGAGAACCGAAACTGCCAAGAATCCCAGTCAAAACAATGTGATTTCCTACAAACGAAAAGACTTTTATCGATGATCAAATATGTTTTAAGGTAAATATACATGTTATGCATTTACTTTGTGTTTCAATATTCAAAATAAGTCGACTTTTATCAAAGTCACCACAAGGTAAAACTCACGAGACGGAAAATCCCTCACGAAACACCTTATTTTGAACATACAGCCGCCATCTTGTAAACTAATGTAATCAAATATGGCGTCGGTTGCTACGAGACCTTCTAACACAGATGTAGTGGATTGTGTTAATTTGAGGGCTTAGATTTGATACAAAACATCTGGATGCAAAGCTTGCGATAAAATAGAAGTTCCGACCTGCACAACCGATTTATTGTTTAAGAATGTAAGTAGATTTTCAACTCATAACTAGCAAGGAGAGGTTATTTAAAGACTTCTCAAAAGGGAGACAACTGTCTTAGCAACACATACATTATTGGCGGGAAAAGTTCTAGTGATAGATAACGCCGGGTCCATACTCAGATATAAAATGGGGTTTCCTTATATCATTGAAATGGACTTTTAGAAGAAAAAAAAAAGTGTGGTCCTTATTTTTGGATGGTAAAAGGATGGGGACGGCTTCAACGCAATTTTTAAACCGTTATACATGTAACTGCAGAGACATAGATCTACAATGTAGATAAATCTCTGATAACTGTTACACTAATGGATCACATGCAAAAAATACATTGAATTAACTAAAGACCTTTGCATTAAAAATTGCAATTTAATGGCGTATTTTTGCAGAAAAATAATGGATAAAAAGGAGCACCTTGTGTGACACTCAGTTATATGCATGTACACCAAATACATTATCAGATTTTCAAATAGATTCTATGTACAATTGATCAATATCTAGTAGCAAGTTGTCAGCCTTGCAAAAAATACATTTCTATTCTTAGTAGATATTTTATTCGACGATTTTAAGAAATAGCCCATTTGTAGGCCATTTTGAAAATGTGTCTTTTTGCGTTCTGAGTAGACAAAAGTTTTTAGTTTAAACATATTTTATTGTCAATAAAAAAAACCCACAGGGATCAGGCAAAAGTTATTACAACTTATAAAAGCCTTCTTCTACCATACAATGATGAGACAAGAGACAATAGATCTAGACAATATCTATAACGTTAAATACAAAAATTACATTATTAAAACATCAAAAGTAAAAAGAAAAATTTTACAATTTATAGCTGTAGCGAGCTAATTTTTGGTGTAAATCTTTATTAGGATAATGGTAATTAAATTATTGAGCATTAAAAATTGTACAATTTTTGTCACTTTATATTTACATTTAATGGTAATTCTAGCACTTTTAGACTAGAGTATTGAAAAATGGGGCAAAAAAATGTATAAAATAAGGACCCCCATTTTTCCGTATTGGTATGAAAAATATTATTTTTTCTTAAGTTTAATACCAGAATATTTTCTATAAAGGGTTTAATTTGAAAAACATATATAGTTGTTCCTCGGTATTATTACCAAGAAGTGGCCTGGAATGGAAAAAATATAGTTAATTTTGCCCTTCGATTGGGCGAAAGAAAAACACACATTAAGTGAAAATGTCACCAAAAGGCGAATCATCTACGTATTAAATATGGAACAATTGATTTTACAAATACCTGACAAGAAATTTAAATCAGACCTGTTAATTAGTCAACTGACCTGCGTATGCTTTTGAGAGCTCATTACCGAAATTCAACAAATTATCAAAAGTTACGGCAAAAGCACTAGTCTGGGACTTCTATAAGGATTAAACATAGTAACATAGGTGAATACCGGACGAAAGCCTCAGCTCTGTCAGCTTAATGTCGCTAAATTGAATGGAAATCAACACAATTACTGAAACACATCATTACCGTCACGCAGTTCCAGATATTTCATTCTTTGTTGTTATTATTTTTATGGTTTTTTTTTAGAGTTTTTTAGATAAACTCTCAAATAGTTAAATGCATCAGAATAACTTCGATATATATATATATATATATATATATATGTTATAAAAGTTGAGCAATCCTCAAATGGTTTGAGCACGATTTTGGATAGAAAAAAAATGAAATTTTAACTTATAATAAAACAAAATGAACATCCGGTTTTGAATGTCTGATTTTCGAAAAACCAGGTCAAATTGCTGATTTTCATGCTTTCATAAATCATATTAAATAACATCAGTTGTTATTGGGAAAACTCAATATGAAACTGGCCACATCAAACCATGATATAATGTTTAAACTTTGTGTTGATGCAAAAATATCATTATTAAAAGAATACACTTAAAAGGGGCGTAACGATTTACCCAAAACTACCCAAAACCACCCAAAACTACCCAAAACTACCCAAAACTTCCCCAAAACCCAAAACTACCCAAAATATTACCCAGTCCGGAAATTTAGATTTTATTACGTAGTTGATAATCAAAGAAAAGACAAACCAGAACGTACTAGTTTGTAATAGTGGTTACCTCCCTTTAACTGGAGCTACCAATACGTGACCAGGGTACAACTTGCCGTCGATCAGTAGCAGCTTCTGTTGATTATGACGTTATGAAATTCACATCAAATGATGAACGTCATAATCACCGGATGGTGGGACTTATCAACGTTAATGTGCTTTATCCATGTGATATTCAAAGAGTAGTAACTATGCTACAGACGAAGGACTACCTCAAACAAAAAGATAACAGAACGTCAGAGAACAGATCGGTTATGACATTTATTAAGTATAGATTTTAATATATCATTATCACAACATAACAAATTCGAAAATTTGATATTATTAAATGCTTAAACTTATATCAAAATTAATACGTGTACATCGTCATATAATGAGATATACGTCCCTGTGTATACTAAATATGTTAAAACAGATATGGAATCAATCAAATATGAAACGTGAAACATGGATTTTTATATAATTTTTGTAACAACATACAATGCATTAATTATTAAAAACGAAGTTACAACTAATAAAATGATTACCATATTATGTACACATCAGTAATTAAGAAATGAAGTTAAAACTACTAAATACATAATGATTACTATATTATGTATATATCAGTCTAGATTACCATAAAATATGGCTCCGACACGAGGAAACTGAGACTGAAAATACACACAATTAAATAAAATTAAAAAACACAAGACACATATATATAATAAAGAAATTAAGTTTAAAACTACTAATGAAAAATAAAATGATTACAACATTATGTATATATCAGTCTAGATCACCATATAAAATATGGCTCCGACACGCGGAAACTGAGACTGAAAATATACACAATTAAATAAAAACAAAAAAACACAAAATAAATATACAAAAAAACAAGACACATATATATAAAAAAGGAATTAAGTTAAAAACTACTAATGAAAAATAAAATGATTACAACATTATGTATATATCAGTTTAGATTACCATAAAATATGGCTCGACACGCGGAAACTGAGACGAAAATACACACAATTAAATAAAATAAAAAAACACAAGACACATATATAATAAAGGAATTAAGTTTAAAACTACTAATGAAAAATAAAATGATTACAACATTATGTATATATCAGTCTAGATCACCATAAAATATGGCTCGACTGAGACTGAAAATACACACAATTAAATAAAATAAAAAAACACAAGACACATATATATAATAAAGGAATTAAGTTTAAAACTACTAATGAAAAATAAA
The DNA here is from genome assembly GCF_041381155.1 of Argopecten irradians. Classification (NCBI taxonomy): domain Eukaryota; kingdom Metazoa; phylum Mollusca; class Bivalvia; order Pectinida; family Pectinidae; genus Argopecten; species Argopecten irradians. The sequence goes on along the minus strand of NC_091149.1, from coordinate 16,805,210 downwards.
ATGATTACAACATTATGTATATATCAGTCTAGATCACCATAAAATATGGCTCCGACACGCGGAAACTGAGACTGAAAATACACACAATTAAATAAAATCAAAAAACCAAGACACATATATATAATAAAGGAATTAAGTTTAAAACTACTAATGAAAAATAAAATGATTACAACATTATGTATATATCAGTCTAGATCACCATATAAAATATGGCTCCGACACGCGGAAACTGAGACTGAAAATATACACAATTAAATAAAAACACAAAAAACCAAGACACATATATATAATAAAGGAATTAAGTTTAAAACTACTAATGAAAAATAAAATGATTACAACATTATGTATATATCAGTCTAGATCACCATATAAAATATGGCTCCGACACGCGGAAACTGAGACTGAAAATATACACTATTAAATAACAAAAAAAGCAAAAAAAAACCAAGACACATGTATATAAAAAAGAAATTAAGTTAAAAGCAACTAATAGAAAATAAAATGATTACTACATATGTATATATCAGTCTAGATCACCATAAAATATGGCTCCGACACGCGGAAACTGAAACTAAAAATATACACAATATTTAATATAATATGTAATAAACACAAACTTAATAAATAATTTGAAAAATACAAATAAAATATTACTTATAGTACTACAACAGTTGTTTACAGTCTAGGGCTATGCATGTAACAGGGAATTTTTAGGTCACATTTAAATTTAACTTGAAAGTTCTTGTTTTGGCTGATTTTGCACGTTTTCTTTGTCCAGGTTTTTTCCGCATGTTTGTTTTGGCCTCAGACAGTGGAAGTCAGCACGAGAGGCCAAAACTAAGTCGCTGATTTTCCTTTTTTGCTTTTTAAAAATCGATTGAAATATGCCTTTTTGTCTGAGTTTTTTCTTGCCAGATGTAAGGCGCTACATAGAAAGATTGCGTTTGGTTAGTTAACCGAAAATTCCCTGTTCCATGCAGAGCTCTACGTAAATTTAACATTTGAATTTCGGACACAAGAGACATTTTTTTTCCACCAGGTCGGGGAGTTTTTGTAGTTTCCACTCAACAACTGGCTTGAGTCTATTATTTATTAATTCCGCGTTGTTGTTTGTCCAAAGATGGGAGATATAAGAAATCGTCGTGCCGCTTAAAAGTAGTTAGCCAAGGGAAAATGCCTTTAAACCGGCCGCGGAGGTCCCTCTGCCTGTCAACAAGACAAAGAATGTTTCTGATGATTACATTGTACTTTTTGATACCAGAGTTTTAAAGTGAAATCAGAAACATATATACATAGAGATTGGCAACTTCGCCATTTTTACGATAGGCAGATGTACCTCTGTATGTCCCTAGGGCCTTTTAGATAAACTCTTAAATAGTTAAATACAGCAGAATAACTTTGATATGTTATAAAAGTTAAGTGATTTCCAGATGGTTTGAGTACGATTTTGGAAAGAAAAAATAATATTTTAACTTATATATTAATAAAACAAAATGCACTTCCGGTTTTGAATGACTGATTTTCGAAAAACCAGGTAAAATTGCTCATTTTCATACTTTCAAAAATCATATTAAATAACATCAATTTGGAAAACCGATCACATCAAACCATGATATAATGTTTAAACTTTGTGTTGATGCAAAAATATCATGTTTAAAAGAATACACTTAAAAGTAGTTAGCCAAGGGAAAATGCCTATAAACTGGAGGTCCCACTGCCTGTCAACATAGACAAAGAAGGAGTTTCCAATCTCTATGTATATATGTTTCTGGTGAAATCAAGGATTTATAAGTGATATACGTCCTTGGTGAAATGTTAAAAATGTTTTCGAAGTCAATCAATTAAATCAATTTTATGTTTGATGTTGAAATTCATTTATACAGTCCATCTGCTAATGCATGTATAAGATCCTATACAAAATTAAACTTCGAACACATTATATTGACACCAGTTTGAGAAACGTCATTAGGTGCACTATTTCTAAAATCTCGCGAGACTTCGGACGCGAGATATAACTCTGAATGAAAATGGCGGACAGAAGACGACGAAGGCCATCTGAAGGCGAGAGTGAGGATGAAACTGAAGAATCTAGAGGGGCTAAAACAAAAGAAACACGGCGTTCAGAATGTGTAAGCTAAATAAATACCCATTTTCATCTCAAATAGCAAATTTAGTCTTTATTTATTCAGCGGTGACACAAATATTTGAGGAATCCCGGCTGTCAATCTTCTTGTTCTGCACGAGGGGCATGCACGAGGCCGGTGTTTTCTCAATAATATACATACATATCTCCTGGTTATTTTTAATAAATGTCTATTTTAAATTTCAGCAATATGTTCTGTCTCGTATTCACTTTTCATGAAATTGCATCGTTTGGTTCTTTCAACTAGCTAAGATTTTCTGTAGGTCTGTTGCTAATTTAAGCAAGTTCGGCGTCAAACAATTTACAACTGTTATCGACTTATCATTCTAGCCAAGCTGTTAGAATACATAATATTAAAATGCAAGATGTGAGATAATGGAGATTATATTAGAACGATTTCCAATTTTGTTCGTTAAAAATAAACTTGTGTCTAGTATTTCAACATTTCTGCCATTTCGTTTTTTACAGGAGAGTGAAGGAGAAGGCCCACATGATGGAGGTATGATATTAGCCCTTATATTATTCATAGCAACTATTAACATTTTATGGACAGCAGAGTTTGTTGGATCAGCTAGCTATAGGTGGCCCAGTGAGATAAAATATGGTTCCATAAATGTAATTGGAACAGAGTTGTGAGAGTTTCAGAAAAATTGTGATCCTCTTGATTTCCCAACCTATCCTCAAAAGGATGTAGGACGGTCCCCATTTTGATATCCTTTTTATCCTGAGTACAAATCCTATTAGTCCTAGAATCAATGTTTTGGTAGCCATCTTTGAAGACTGAAAGTTAATTGTAACACTTAGCTGGGATCTGGTCAAATTCAACAATTCAATTTGCTTTTAAAGTTAACTTTTGGTCTTCAAAGATGACTGCCGAAACACTGATTCTTGGACGTCTCGAACATAACTTGGGACAAAGCATCGTTAATGTGATGAGTTGGGATGTGACATGTATCAAAAAGAGTTTCAAACATTTTCCCTTAACTGTTAAGCCATATTTTACCCAAAACCAACATGTAGAATTCTCACAATTGCTGTCTCCAGATTTGTTCTACAATCCCTGGCTTTTCAAGAGCAGTAGGTAGCTGACCATAAACAGGCAATCAGTCAGAATTTTGAGCCTATGATTATGGTCAGTTTTAGCGGATTAGAATCCTATGTGGACATAACTATAGAAATATTGGTCCAGGTCATTTCTGATCTGCATCACCAAAGTTTGTCTTAAAATCTCAAGTTGATTCACACTTTTTTTTAACTAGAAAGGAATGGTATTATTTGTTTTAAAAGATTATAAATATATGGAGATTATCAAAACCAATCAACAAATTAAATAAGCTAAAAGAAGTTAATAACATGGACAGCCACTGTAGAAAATGGACTAAGAAAATGCTATGATTCCTTTCTGTATTAATTTGATGTGTTCTCGATACAGATTTTGACAGAAACTGACCAATTGTAAAACTTCGATAATAGGTGCCATAATTGTTAATAGGGATGGGTATCGCGAAAAATTTTGTATCGCGATATATCATGATACATCATAAGTGTATTATGATACGTATCATGATATTTTGGTATTATTTTTGTAGAATAAGAATTGCATGGTTTTTTCTGTCAATCACCTAAAAAGAGTATGAAATAAATGTTTTGTCAATATATCACTTTTATTCTTGTTTTTATCTAAAAAATGCGAGATAATGTCTGTGTTACTTCCGCTCGATGTTTTGCAAACACTTACTACTGGACGGGACTCAGTAGCTGGGTGATGGCGACGCAAGTGAGTCGTCAGGTTCCTTGTTCCGCCACTACATTTAACGATTGCCGTACACAATCGACATCAAGCGATGCTTTACTCGCTATTTATTTCCCCTTTACGTACTATAAGGCCAAAATGCTGCCATACAACCGCTTTTGCTTGGGATTTTTTACGAGGTTATCATTCGTGCCTATGAAGGTCGCCATTTTGAAACGTTACTAAGCACAAGATCAATCATAATCTACGTATAATAACATCCCAAAAATCCATCTTAACCTATACATTTGTCTGAAATGTTGTTAAAATATATATTTCAGTTTTAATTTTTATACAAATTCTCATTTTAAAAATATTTCCCGTCAAAAACGAAATTTTCACGGAAATATACGGAAAATCCCCGAATGATTCCGAGTGAACCGATACGACTAAATCGTACCGCGATACGTATCGTTTTCAAATTGAACCTGGATATATCGGTATACCGATAATACCGCGCACCACTAATTGTTAATATCCAATGAAGCATACCAAATCAAGTGCGTTGGTCATGATCTTACATTACCATGAAATCTGAAATTTAAGATATCAAAAGTTTTCTAATTTTCAACAAATTTGATGAAATGAGTTTTTTCCACAGTTGCCTAGCTAAAATATAATGAAGATGTTAAAAAGATTTTATTTTATTTTTGCAGATAATTCTGAATATGAAAGTGCCAATGAAGATAACGAGGACGATGATGATGTTAGTAACCTATCTAAATCTTAGGGCCTTCACCACTACAGCTACATCTAAATCTTAGGGCCTTCACCACTACAGCTACATCTAAATCTTAGGGCCTTCACCACTACAGCTACATCTAAATCTTAGGGCCTTCACCACTACAGCTACATCTAAATCTTAGGGCCTTCACCACTACAGCTACATCTAAATCTTAGGGCCTTCACCACTACAGCTACATCTAAATCTTAGGGCCTTCACCACTACAGCTACATCTAAATCTTAGGGCCTTCACCACTACAGCTACATCTAAATCTTAGGGCCTTCACCACTACAGCTACATCTAAATCTTAGGGCCTTCACCACTACAGCTACATCTAAATCTTAGGGCCTTCACCACTACAGCTACATCTAAATCTTAGGGCCTTCACCACTACAGCTACATCTAAATCTTAGGGCCTTCACCACTACAGCTACATCTAAATCTTAGGGCCTTCACCACTACAGCTACATCTAAATCTTAGGGCCTTCACCACTACAGCTACATCTAAATCTTAGGGCCTTCACCACTACAGCTACATCTAAATCTTAGGGCCTTCACCACTACAGCTACATCTAAATCTTAGGGCCTTCACCACTACAGCTACATCTAAATCTTAGGGCCTTCACCACTACAGCTACATCTAAATCTTAGGGCCTTCACCACTACAGCTACATCTAAATCTTAGGGCCTTCACCACTACAGCTACATCTAAATCTTAGGGCCTTCACCACTACAGCTACATCTAAATCTTAGGGCCTTCACCACTACAGCTACATCTAAATCTTAGGGCCTTCACCACTACAGCTACATCTAAATCTTAGGGCCTTCACCACTACAGCTACATCTAAATCTTAGGGCCTTCACCACTACAGCTACATCTAAATTCTTAGGGCCTTCACCACTACAGCTACATCTAAATCTTAGGGCCTTCACCACTACAGCTACATCTACATCTTTAGGGCCTTCACCACTACAGCTACATCTAAATCTTAGGGCCTTCACCACTACAGCTACATCTAAATCTTAGGGCCTTCACCACTACAGCTACATCTAAATCTTAGGGCCTTCACCACTACAGCTACATCTAAATCTTAGGGCCTTCACCACTACAGCTACATCTAAATCTTAGGGCCTTCACCACTACAGCTACATCTAAATCTTAGGGCCTTCACCACTACAGCTACATCTAAATCTTAGGGCCTTCACCACTACAGCTACATCTAAATCTTAGGGCCTTCACCACTACAGCTACATCTAAATCTTAGGGCCTTCACCACTACAGCTACATCTAAATCTTTAGGGCCTTCACCACTACAGCTACATCTAAATCTTAGGGCCTTCACCACTACAGCTACATCTAAATCTTAGGGCCTTCACCACTACAGCTACATCTAAATCTTAGGGCCTTCACCACTACAGCTACATCTAAATCTTAGGGCCTTCACCACTACAGCTACATCTAAATCTTAGGGCCTTCACCACTACAGCTACATCTAAATCTTAGGGCCTTCACCACTACAGCTACATCTAAATCTTAGGGCCTTCACCACTACAGCTACATCTAAATCTTAGGGCCTTCACCACTACAGCTACATCTAAATCTTAGGGCCTTCACCACTACAGCTACATCTAAATCTTAGGGCCTTCACCACTACAGCTACATCTAAATCTTAGGGCCTTCACCACTACAGCTACATCTAAATCTTAGGGCCTTCACCACTACAGCTACATCTAAATCTTAGGGCCTTCACCACTACAGCTACATCTAAATCTTAGGGCCTTCACCACTACAGCTACATCTAAATCTTAGGGCCTTCACCACTACAGCTACATCTAAATCTTAGGGCCTTCACCACTACAGCTACATCTAAATCTTAGGGCCTTCACCACTACAGCTACATCTAAATCTTAGGGCCTTCACCACTACAGCTACATCTAAATCTTAGGGCCTTCACCACTACAGCTACATCTAAATCTTAGGGCCTTCACCACTACAGCTACATCTAAATCTTAGGGCCTTCACCACTACAGCTACATCTAAATCTTAGGGCCTTCACCACTACAGCTACATCTAAATCTTAGGGCCTTCACCACTACAGCTACATCTAAATCTTAGGGCCTTCACCACACTACAGCTATACAGCTACATCTAAATCTTAGGGCCTTCACCACTACAGCTACATCTAAATCTTAGGGCCTTCACCACTACAGCTACATCTAAATCTTAGGGCCTTCACCACTACAGCTACATCTAAATCTTAGGGCCTTCACCACTACAGCTACATCTAAATCTTAGGGCCTTCACCACTACAGCTACATCTTAATCTTAGGGCCTTCACCACTACAGCTACATCTAAATCTTAGGGCCTTCACCACTACAGCTACATCTAAATCTTAGGGCCTTCACCACTACAGCTACATCTACATCTTTAGGGCCTTCACCACTACAGCTACATCTAAATCTTAGGGCCTTCACCACTACAGCTACATCTAAATCTTAGGGCCTTCACCACATACAGCTACATCTAATATCTTAGGGCCTTCACCACTACAGCTACATCTAAATCTTAGGGCCTTCACCACTACAGCTACATCTAAATCTTAGGGCCTTCACCACTACAGCTACATCTAAATCTTAGGGCCTTCACCACTACAGCTACATCTAAATCTTAGGGCCTTCACCACTACAGCTACTTGATCAAATTGTTGTTGTCTTCCTTTCTGTGCTCAGAACAAAGAAATGAAACAACACTTGAACAGAACTCTTCTTTTCAATGTGTTAGAGAATTTCTGGGATAAAATTCAAATATTCATGAACTTGCTTCTCAAAAGTAAACAGTACTTGAAAGAAAACAGTTAAACAACATACACAAATATTTCATTTCCATTCTGCTGATGTTCTTTATTTTGTCTATATAAGTCCTGTCTGTGGCAGGCATCTTTTTAAAAAAAAAAAAAAAAGTTGTTTTAGGAGACCGAGGCGAACAATGAATTAAAAAAAGTTTAAATCGAGATGCCATGACTAGAAAAAGCACATTTAGTATCATCTGATAGGCACGGTTTCATATGTCAGTATTTTTTAGAGATTTTAATTTTACATTTTCAGGACGAATATACAGATGATGATGAAGATGACGATGATGATGACGATGAGACAGCTACCTATGATGGTAGTGTGATTGTGGAGAGTTTAGGAGAAGGAGAAGAGCGACAAAGTGGAGATGGGGAGGTTGGTGTTTAATTGTCACCATTAATGTATTGATGGATCACCAGCTCTCAATCAAACATGTGACTTTGTTGTAGCTAAATGCTCCAACATTGGATTAGAACATGTGCTTTTGTGAGCTAGAGGCGTGGCTAAATACTGCCTGCCGTTTGGTCTATTTTCCAGGACTCTAGATTAAATATTTTATTGACGTTTTCGCCCGTTGTCAGTATAATGTGACCGGGTGGAGTGTACCACTATATACAAGAAGATACAACATGAATATACCACAGTCTCCCAAAACACGCAACATACCGCATACATGGGAGGCCATCCTTACATGACCTTGGCTGTTAATAGGACATTAATTAATTAATCAAGCAAATCAAAATTTCATGCCAAATTGCCCATGAGCTTATGCTATATTTCGCCTGATATTTCAACTTTTCATTTAATTCGCTAATGGGGAAGGGGAACAGCCTCTGTGTAACTTTTGAACTATTGAATCTTGTTAATAAATGCCAGTGTTGCTCTTAATATTAGTAACTGGATTTATAAAGGTACCTGGTAATAGCAAATTTTCTGAATTTTTAGAGAATATTTTCCCATAGAAATGTAATTTTTGTCACAATGATAGCAATATAATCAGATGAGCATACAAAAAAATAAAGATTTAGCAAATGAAATCCATACTCAAACAAAACAATCCAGTTAATAATCATTTTACTTCCCTGTATCTTTGAATGGAAAAGTGTACACTGCTCCAGTAATAATCAACTTAATTTTTCCTCTAAATTATTTAATTTTGTATTTTATATGCTTGCTCTATATTGACACAGCAAAAATACATTCTCATGAATTAGCCGAATTGTTGAAAGATCCAGGAGAAGCTTACTTACAGGAATGTAAGTAAAGAAAATGTGCTTATTTACAAATGTAATAAGATGACGTTAATTGAAACAGGAACAACCAAAGGAGGATGTGGATGACGATGAAGATCGGAAGAATCCAGCCTTTGTACCAAGACGGGGAGCTTTCTACGAACACGACATGAGGATTTCCATGGAGGATCCAGTCACAGAGGAGGATCAACAGAGGTAAGAATAAGGATCAACATTATATACCCTACAGGTAGGAAGTTAGCATTGTACCTGCTGTCCCTATTCCGTCTTTGCATATTACAGAGTTAGTTCCTTTGCGGGTAGGTATCGATTGTTACGTCATTATTTTGTGAGTGCAATTCGCGTCATTTTCCCCAAAACATATGACGTTGCGCTCCCAAAAACATGACGTCCCAATCAATACCTACGTGCAAGTGCAGATAACTCTGTGATATGCAAATTCGGAACTGCATGATCGTGAGTTGCGACTACATTTAGGATCTTATCTTTTCTCTTCTTTTAAACTGACTTTCTTCTTCCTTGACACCATCTCGCTTATAGCCTTCGGTTTAGGGCTTGCTCCTGTGAGGTACATGTAAGCTCTGGGTTCTGTCTGTAAAGCATGCATGCATGTACAGACTGTCAAATTTATGAGTGCAATAACACAAACTGTGCGTGATTCATGCACGTTTCTGCATGATCAGGAACACTGACAATAGTCTATAAAAGTGGTAGTTTCTGCTCCTGCTTGGCGCTTGGGAAATTGGACAACTGGTTCACATGTAAGTATAATGTGACCGGGTGGGGTGTCACTGTGTTGCTTGATGTCACCCAGCTGATGGAGCATGCTTCTCTGGCTCAGATGGTTCATACCTGAGACCCAAGTTCGATTCCTGGTCAGGGCACTTCATAGGATGCATGTGTATTTGTCAAGTGTGATGAGGTATTCTCTAACTTGTTCCTGGTTCCTATATTAACAGGCCTAAGAAGAAGCTGTGGAAAGACGATGGGAGGTGGTACCATGACCGATTCCGTGAAGACCAGCAAGGTCCTAAATCACAGGACGAGCTCATTACAATGTATGGCTATGACATCCGTCAGTATGATAAACCACCAGACGCACCAAAAATGAATAATCGGCCAAGGTTTGTTAACTTCAAAATATGTTAAGTTTTAGATAAGGTTAGATAAGTATATATAGTCAAGCCTTGTTAACTTGTTAGCAGGATTATCATAAACCTTTGATAAATCAGGGTACCATTTGATTTGAGGTTACTTGTGAACTTATAATTAGTTACTTTAGCGGATATGATATTTCGGTGGGACAACACTATAATTGTGAAATTTAAAAAAAAAAATGGGTCACTCATATATACCCTGAAATTCAGACCATGAAAATTCAAAACAGCTAAAAATTTAATTATTTGTATTTATTTAAAATCACAAAAAAATTGACATGTGTAGATATCAAGCTTTACAGTCAACAAAACAGTTCAGTATGTACCTTAAAACTAGATTTATAGTTTTCAAGCGAAAGCCAGCTGATGTATTTAACTAGATTAAGTTGATTACAAGTGAAAGCTATCTGTCAATACAATGGATTAGGTGAAAATACTATCATGATAAAATAGTTTCTATCTCAATGTATGCAAATAAGTTTCAAATCAAGTCGTATTGAAATATTATATTCATTTTAAGCAGATAATTTCAGTGTAAGCGTCTGAATTAAACCTGTTAACTTATTCAATTTTGTTCTTTTGAAATCATGATAAATTTTGAAAGTACGTGACTGTACAGTAAAACATGTTTATAACGAACAAGCTTACATCAAATTCTTGATTACAACGTAATAATTTCTGTTCCGTCAAGTTTCCTACATGTAAAAAGATGTCTGTAATGTTTCTAACAAAGTGATTCTGTTGGTCCCATGAAGTTTGTTTTAACCATGTTTTACTGTAATACCTATAAGCCTAAGACCTATTGGTTAATAAAAGATTGATCGAATAAAAGATGGATAAAATAAAAGTTTTATGGATATACATGATTTGTCATCAGAATTCCTACAAATAAAAATGAAAATAAAAAAAAACATTTAAAATGTATTTTTTGAAAATTATTTTAGGGGTAGAAGATCAGATCAGAAATCAAGGCTACAAGATTTTGTCACTGACCGTCCAGTACCTCGACGTTCCCCTCCTAGTGACTATGTTCAGAATAAGAACAGTTACAACAATCAAGAGAGAGATTCAAGAAACAATCGATACAACAATAACAGAGGTCGAGGCAATGACAACAACAATCGCTCATACCAGCGGTCAACTTCAGCCGAAATGGAGGAGGAGCGATTCACTGGGGGAAAAGAGAGAAACTACTCACGGGGTCAGGATAGAGCTTCAGATCGCAGCTACGCAAATCAGGATAGGGTCTCAAGCAGAAATTACTCAAATCAAGAAAGGGGAATGGATAAAAATTACTCAAATCAAGAAAGGGGATCAGATAGAAATTACTCAAATCAAGAAAGGGGATCGGATAGAAATTACTCAAATCAAGAAAGGGGATCGGATAGAAATTACTCAAATCAAGAAAGGGGATCAGATAGAAATTACTCAAATCAAGAAAGGGGTTATGGAAATCAGGATAGGGGTATTGATCGTGATTTTTCCGGAGGTCAAGATCGTAATTACTCAAGAGGTCAAGATCGTGGTTTTTCTGGAAATGAGAGGGGAAACCGATACAGAAATAGTCCAACTGATAGAATGGATGCGAGATATGACCAAAACCAAACCAGATCCCGAGACTCGGACTACAGTCAGGGCGGACAAAGAGAGATGCGCAGGTATGAAAGACGTGAACGAGGCGGTGCATCATCGAGAGCAGGGTTACGTGGGAGGAGTAGACGTGGACGAGGGGGCGACTTTGATCAAGACGACCGAGGATCACGATCTTATTCGGATATGAGGGACAATGTTTCTTCAAATCGTGGCAATAAATTTCCTCCTAGATTCCAGAAACATACATCACGAGACTATAATGATCTGCTCGATGAGTATGGTTATCATGAAGGTGAAATTTTCCGAACAACCATCACAACAGAACCGGCATCAAAAACTGTTGATACAACTATTAAAGATCCGAATCCTATGGATCCAGGATCTCTGCGCAATCGTCAGGACTTAACTGAAAAGGACACTGTTCAAAATGTAAACATAGTCATATCAAATGCTGGAGAGCGTAAATCGTACTCCAAAGACAGGAGAGCTCGGGATCGTGCCGTGGGGAAGACGAGAGTTCAAGACGACACTGTCAATGCTGTGACCCAGGGATCAATGGCTGTTAATCTACAATCTGAACAGGGTATAGAAGGTGAGGACGAAGGTGAGTATATATAATCTTACTTAATAGTATAAAGGACATAACATGGATGGCTATATACCATATTAAAAATAATAAGCACCCTGGCACTTCAAAAATTAGGAAAAAATATATTGGGGCGCTTAAAAGTTGCTTCTCCGAATTGCAAGAAATTATTTCACAAAGTAAGCCATGATTAACAAAATTGATTAACAAAAGAAATCTGTAATCTAAAAGCTCCAAGTTAGGGAGGAAAGCCAATATCTTTTATCTTGTCATCAAATTTAACATTGATACACTTTCCTATAACATCTTTGATCTGATAACTTTTCCAAACATTTACTTCAGGTGAAAGTACATCTCCAAAGTCCTTTGAGCAGAAACAAAATTACAACAAGGTGCCAAAACAGGTTTCTAGCAAACAGGCAGACTCAGGAGGTCAACAGGGTCGCTCTAAAAGATACTCCTCTCAGAGACAACGGGCCGGGCAGGAGGCAGGTTTCACAGAACCGGTCCCACCGCAGACATCGTTCGCAGAGAGTAAGGTGCCTGTGAGTAAGACTGGAGCTCCTGTTCAGAGTCAGAATGCCAAGTTCTACAAACCCCCATCACCAGGTATAGTATTAGTAAAACTCTTCAGCTGCTAGCAACTGCCAAAATGTACGACGCATGAGCTAGACTGCTCAATAAATTTCCTAATTGGATCTCAAGCTTTGAATTAAGAATGTTGAACAAATGTTTTGATTCTTTAATAAATTGATTAACAAAAAAAGTCAAAATGTAAATTTGATATAATTATTTAGAAGATACAGTACAATAGACTTTTAATGACATCAGATTTGGGTTTTTTTAAAGTAATTATTTTCAATGATGTCTTGTGTAATCTTTATATAAAATATACAGTTTATTTATCCAACAAGTGTTTGTTATTATTAAACTTTAGCTGAAGCATTATTTATAAGCAACAGTCAGATTCCATATTATGTTGCTATATAATTTTTGGACAATAATTTTACTTTTTACTTTGAATTAGATTGCATCAATTTTATATTTGTTTAGGTTTTGTGAAACAGGAGGGTCCCGGCGGACCTGGAGCACCTCCATTCCAACCAGCTATGATACGGGCCCCAATGGCTTTTCCCATACCAGGTTAGACTCAGAATGGCTTTTGCCTAAACCATAATATAGTTTTTCATATCTCAGTTTAACATCTCCTCTAGTTTCAATTAATTTTGATGAAAACGTTTGCGGGGGATATTGATTTGGGCTCTGTCCGTGCGTCCGTCCGTCCGTCCGTCCGTCCGTCCGTCCGAGTATCGTTTCCGGGCTATAACTCCTAAACCGTTCAACTTGGCTACACGAAACTTTCTGTACATGTTAGGCTAGTGCTCTAGTTGTGCCTTTTGCTAATGGGAACCTTTCATTTTCGATACTTTTTCTGTTACCATGGAAACTTATTCAAAAATACCATATTATTAAAGTTTCCTTTCTATTCCGGGCTATAACTCGAAAACCGTTCAACTTGGCTACACGAAACTTTCTGTACATGTTAGGCTAGTGCTCTAGTTGTGCCTTTTTCTAATGGGAACCTTCCATTTTCAATACTTTTTCTGTTACCATGGAAACTTATTAAAAAATACCATATTATTAAAGTTTCCTTTCTATTCCGGGCTATAACTCGAAAACCGTTCAACTTGGCTACACGAAACATTCTGTACATGTTAGGCTAGTGCTCTAGTTGTGCCTTTTGCTAATGGGAACCTTTCATTTTCGATACTTTTTCTGTTACCATGGAAACTTATTCAAAAATACCATATTATTAAAGTTTCCTTTCTATTCCGGGCTATAACTCAAAAACCGTTCAATTTGGCTACACGAAACTTTCTGTACATGTTAGGCTAGTGCTCTAGTTGTGCCTTTTTCTAATGGGAACCTTCCATTTTCAATACTTTTTCTGTTACCATGGAAATTTATTAAAAAATACAACTGGGCGCGGGGGATAATGCCAAGCTTTGCGGCTCCTTGTTTGCATTATTAATTTTGATGAAAACATTTACAATAGTATCAGAAATCATTAAATAGAGTTTGTCCAAATGTTAATGAAATAAAGTTACACTATCTGTGTTACTACTACATGTACATGGTTGGCACAGGTCTTGAAAAGTCCTTGAATTTATGTTTTGGCCTTGAAAGTGCTTACATAAAGAGTTTGGCCTTGAAAAGTCCTTGAAATTCACCAAACGGCCTTGAAAAGTCCTTGAAAAATACATTTGTCCTAAAATGACATTTTGATTCCTCGCTCAAAATTCATATTGTAGCATAAAATTAACATGAAATTGGATCAAATTTATTGTGAGCGAAAGACTTGAAATCCATATTTTTAATTCTGGACTCAGGACTGTGATCTTGTTTGATTTAGACACATCCCTGAACATATTTATAAACTACTTCTTAATTCATAACCATCATCAATTCAGTGTTCCAGAAGTTGTAGCCAACAGAACATTTGATTGTTGTATTGATTTAATCTAAATTTGGGGCCTTGATAATAACAAGAAAAGGCCTTGAAAAGTCATTAAGAATTCCTTGAATTTGATTTTTCAAATTTCTGTATGAACCATGTTTTAAAGCTTTATCAAGGAGAACTAAAGACACTGTGTTTATATATCAGCATCATAAAGTAAGGGAGAGGAGGAATATATTGTTAACTATGGAAAGGGCATTTATACATTGAAATAACTTTTGGCTTTTAGTTGACAATAAACTTGTTTAAACTAAATTTAATTTTAAACCATTACCATCAATTTCCTGTGCTCTGTTGTCCAGTCAAGTTATATAGAAACCAATCTGATTAAAATCAGGCTTGTAATTCCGCTCCACTACAATACTCTAAGAATAACGCTCCAACAATCTAACAAATGTCTGTTCGGGGTCACCTCAGCATGACCCCTACGATAAGCTAATCATCATCACATATAAAATCTTTGGTGTGGTTGTTCTCTAGAAAGTATAAATGGATAATAGAACATCCAGAGATGATCCGATTTTAGACCGAAAGTCACGCTGAGCTGACCTTGAACAGAGATTTGGAAGATTTTGTATTCGAGTGTATCAGAGTAACATAATGGAGCAGAATTACAAGACTAAATTTGTATAGCAGCAAGGAAAGTTATGTCTTAGTTTGTAGTTGCAAACATTGCTTTTGTTATTGAAAAAACCCCAAACATATTCATTTAATTGTTTGTTTACAGCCTCAACTGGAGGAATTCCTGCCCAGCCACCTCAAGTGTTCGTTCCACCGCGGACTTCTGGTCCCCCGGTCACCATGACGACAGCCTTGCCAATGCAGCCTCCACAGTTTATCAACACCGGAATGATGTATGGAGCACCACCTGCTCCGTTTCCCGTCGCTCCTGGACTCGTTTCAATGCAAGGAAATGTTCCTTTACAAGGAAACGTTCCGATACGAGGAAATGTCCCGATACAGGGAAATGTCCCAATACAGGGAAATGTCCCCATACAGGGAAATGTTCCCATGCAAGGGTTTCCCTCTCCTCCAGCTGTATCTACATCTCAGCCACCCCCTCCTCCTCCACCTTCTCAACAAGTTCAGGTAAGTAGCACCACAGATATAACATACACCAGGGTTTGCACCATCCCCATATACTTTTTAAGCACAGAAAATGAAAAGGACCTCACCCAAAAATTCATTCCAATCACATAAGGAGGCTCCATTTTGTCGGAGAAGGACCCCATTTGTTGACCACTTGCCACTAACCAGGATGTTTAGGATTTCCAGAAAAACAAAAAAAATTAATTAGATGTCATACTGTAAACACAATTTCTTTCAGGGCTCCCAATTTTTTTTTCTTATCAAAAAGAAGTTGATATTTATCATATTAAAATTAAGTACCAATAAATGGTTGAGATATTTATAAATGTTCAGTGATGAACTTTTTCAATTTTCTTTTTTTTGATTTTGAAGAATTTTGAATTTCAAAGTAAATTGCATAATGGTTAATTTACAATACTGGTAAATACTTTGTGTATTAGGATAATTCAGACTTATTTTACATCCACACAGGTTTTAATGCTTTCTGAAATAAAATATGTTGTGACCAAATATCATATATCATTCTACAGTAGCAAGTGAATGTTTGTTGTTTATTTGCAGTCACAACAAGGAGAAGTGTACCGCGGAGGAACTACGTACTATCCCCCTGAACTACAACAATACAAGACTCCACCTCCTGGTACGACGTATTACCCTCCCGAACTCCAGTTCAAGAGTCCACACCGTTCACCTGTTCGCCGAGCCAAAGCTGCTATACCTATTGTAGACCCACAGGTATTTAAATCTCTAAAAATTAAATACAGAAAGCACAGGACTACACAATTTGCCATCATCCTTGATATACCAGGGGTTACTTTCACTGTTGTTATGCCCACCCTTGGACTATGTCAGTAAAACTGACGGTAGTTCAAGGAGATAAAAAAGACAAATCACAGGCCTGCAGAGACTGATTTTGAAGATTATCAGGGAGCGACGTTCAACTTCAAAACCACACAGTCAAACACAGTGTATCGTTATATGATTCTTTTGATGTTTCACTTTTCAGTTTTGCTATGAAATATTACAGGGGTGAATTTAACAACAGTGATGGTACTCCCTAAGATATTGAAGATGGTGTACCATCAACATTGCTTGTAATGGTATATTTTTGTTCTGATTGAATTTTGTCTTTCTTGTCTGTCTTTACTCTTGTTTATATACAGTTTTCAGTATTAAATATAAATATTATATTATGAATGTTTATTGACTTAAGGCATTATTTAGGGACAGTTTTGAAAATAAATAACATTGCTTCATACTGTCAGCAGTAATTGTAAAACTCCTTGTTTTTTGTTTAATGATTTGTCAAAAATATGGTAGCAAGTATGAAGAAAAAAGATAATATCGATAATTTTGATTCTTTCTCCAGGCTGTGAAGAAGACAGATTCTCAAACTGAATTTGAGGGTGCGCATGATTTAGAGAAATCACCAGGTAGTCCAAGCACGCCCGAGTTCTCGGACGCGCGGTCTGAGGAGTATATAGAGGACGATGAAGAGGATTACATGGATGAGGATCCTTTAGGAGGCATTGATAGGACAAATCATCAAGAACAATCGGCAGAAACTACAGACACCACAACACATTCAGTTGATGAACAAATAGGGAGTGAAAGACTTGTGCAAAATCAAACAGAGGACATTGTGAATGAAAACAATGTAATAGGTTCTATAGAAAATCCTAGTTCTCTGGAGCCAACAGTGGAGGAATGTCTAAATACGGAAGGAGCAGATAGCCACAGTGTTAAAAACGAAAATCAAGAGACGCAAAATGTTGTAATTGAAAGTACAGAGGAAGATATTTCATCAAAAAATGTGAAAGTTGAACCGGACACAAGTGATTTAGATAATAGTGAAACCCAGGTTGTAGCATCAGAATCTTCGAGTGTAAAGGTAGAGGAAATTAAACAAGAAATTGCAGATAGTTCAGAGGTGGAACAGAAAACAGTAAAATCAGAGGACGAAGGAGTGACCTCCCCTGATTCCAGTGAACAGGACGCAACTGGAAAAGATGCTAATTAGGGCTTGGCAATGTAGATATTGTATCGTTCTTTATGGTTTTTTTGCCCATGGGCATGTGCAGTTCATCATTAAATGTGTGGTAAAACCATAAATTTCATTTGATTTTTAAATTACAAGATGAAAAACAAATCAAAACAGTTCCATTTTCTACAAAATTTGAAAAAAGTATATAATCCAAAGATTTTGTGATTATTTTTTTTTTTCAAACTTTTATTACCAGTATTTTGTCCCTTTTTGCAGTCTGATTGTGCTTTGTACATATTGATTCAAACCTTTGGCATGAAGTGGCTAGCAAAATTGTTTGCCTTTATTTGATCACCTAGTGATGTTGTCAATTTTCAAATTACTTTAAATTTATTGATTAACCAAAGAAAATGATTTCTGTTATTCCACTGATTAATGTTTGGAAGCTTTGATAAAAATGTTCAGAAAATGCATAAGTTTTCTCAATTTGGGAGCAAAACAATTAATTAGAAAATATAAACAGGTTGGAAAGAGTTATAAAATAAATGCTACCTAGCAAGTTTATCAGTTATTTGACAAAATATTGTTTTACACTTGGAGACATGGAAGCGATGATAATTGAATTTTCTTCCATCTTATCTTGGTATGTTCATGTCTGTTGAAGTATATGTGAGTGAAAGTCATTGTTTATTGAGGAGATAATGTTTATAAGTAAGTACTTTCTGATTTTTGTTGCTGCAAATGTTACAGAATTAAAAGCATGCAAAGATATATCCCTACGGAATACAATGGGGAACAAAGATACCAAATGGGTAATAGACTAGTATTTGTATACATGTATTGATGTCTGGAATAAGGTGTACAAGATGTATATGTTTAGACCCAGCTTGTAAACTTGCCTGCATGTATTTTTATTCTGATGAATTTCCTTGTATACACAAAAATAAACGACATGTGAAACATTCTGTCAATTATTTTGAAGAGTTACTTCCCTTGAGTTTGACCTTGTTTCCTGCTGGTTGAACATGAGAAGACTTCAGATGCTAGCCGTAAACCAATTTTTATTTTTTAAATGAAACATATGCATTGTTTGAAACAGTACTAGATTTGTTGTAACTTACTATAACTGTACAATGATCAATATTTCCTAGAATAATACCAAAACAACTAAATATTTCATTATTGGTTATTATTGAATATATTACTTCAGGTTTTTAGATGCATGATAGTATTCAGATTAACTTTTTGACAAATGAATTGGCAGCATATTTGTTTTAATTACATTAAAATGAGTTTGAAATGTGTTAAAATAAAAGATCATGAATGGCTCAAATACTTAACATCATCAAAATTTTAATGTTGCAAAGTATTTTTAAAATACTGTTAATTTAACCGACTATCTTTCGCCTGCGATTAATTTTACGCCAATTTCGCAATCTAGGTTAATTCTCAAAAATTTATATCATTGCTAAAGGGTATCTTTTATAACTCATGCACAATTTAATTCAAAGTATAACAAAAAATTTTAGATTGCGAAACTTATCTCTGTGAAAAAAGTTTTGAAACAGAAATCGCCAAATTGAAAGAAAGTTAGTTTAGAGTACCTTATGTATATAATTCAACGTATAATGCTGAAAAAGCAAGCATACTTGTTAAAGATAAAATGTGATTGTGAGATATCTATAGATATGATCCTCGAGTCTGAATTTTATTTGAAGGTGATGTGTGAATAATTGGAGTAAATACATCTGGATGTTTACTGACAAATCATGATACGTAATTTTAAATATACAGTATAGCCGTGGTTTTTTTGCAGGCCAATTTTTTAGCAATTTGATTTAAAACGAGGAAATTGAATTTTAGCTATTGTAAATTTCCGCAATCTGGTTTTATGGGTATACATGAAATAACCATTTCTTAGATCATAGTTATGCCATTTGAAAATCACAAAAATGATATGCCAGCTAAGATAATATTATGACCTGCAAAAATAATATTCCGGCTACAATAACCGGCTATAGGGTAGTACATGTACATATTGAAAAGAAAAATCATGTAATGATGTGAGTTTTTTGTACAGATTTTGAATTTATTGAATTTTTTCTTTGGCAGAAGAAAATATGACATATCATATATATATATTGGTGATGATGGTTTCATTTTCCAAATCCTGTGTACTGCGTCATGGTATATATCATTGATGTCTCACTCTGACGGCTTTTGTTTGATCTTTTTATCATTTTTGTAATGATGTTAAAGATAACCAAGAAAAAAAAATCAATGATTCAAAATCGTATTCATGCAGCTGTAAGATAAATTTGGTGTTCACATATTTCCGTGCTATATGCTCTTCCATATAAAAGCCACACAGTCAACCACAGTGTATCATTATACGGCTCTTTTGATGTGCATCAAAGGACTAAATTACCTGTACTGTTTTGTTCTGTTGCCTCCAGTTTTACTATCAGAGAGTCCAGGGGTGTAGAGATTGAAAGTGACCGGAACCACTGGAGTATCGAGGATGCCCGCAAGGGCAAACAACTCTGAATAACATTCATGAAGAATAGACACGTGCACACTATATGTAGGTGCTGTTTTCAGATGAATATATTATATTAAATATAAAAATACACAATGTGGAGGTGTAATCATATGCATAATTCTACATCCATCAATTAGAAATGAAACATTACAATTAGTACATTATGTATTTATTTCTCACTTTTCAATGACATTTTCATGTTACAGAATAACATTCTTTTAAGGCGAATACTTGAATGGAGTTATATATATTATATTTTGTATATTGATCATTTCCATACTTACACCCATACTTAACTATTGTTCAGAGGAAGATTATCTAATTCATACATTTCTGCATTAAAATGTAAATAAATATACTGAGGTTATAAAGTGTCCTTGGTGATAATTGATAAAACATCATTCTTAGTTTTAACGGGTTTTTTTTAAATCCAACAGTTGCCATGGAAATTTTGATTGACTTTGAACAAGTATGTTTTCTCTCAGTTGTCTGGCAACAAAAATAAAGTTCTGAGGAATTTGAAGTTATGGATTGATTTAGTGAAAAATTAGAGCCAAACCATTTTATCAAACTTAAATGATTTACTTGAAGTCTCCTCTGTCATCATCTCGTATATACTAAGGTTAAAGTTTTGTGGGAAAGGGGACACCATATGTCTAATATAAATAGCTATTTTGTTCACTTATTTACCAAATATAACATATCTAGCTGATCAAATGATATCAATGATAACGAATATTTCATATATATGGATATTCTTACCTTGAAGTCATAGGTACAATGGGGCTGGTGATGTGAATTAAGGCAATATGTACAGGTATATGTTAACATAATTTCAACATTTAGTTTTCTCAAAAATATGAATGAATTACGAGTAGTTGTCTTCATAATATATCAATTTCACTATTCCAATGGTGTTGCAGTATATTTTCTCAATGTTAATGAAATATATTTTATTATTAATAATTGTTTTGTACCGATAACTTCTTGTAAAATATTTTCAGAAGGGGAAGTAACTCTAATCATTAAGTTGTAACATTATTGCAGTACATCGTTTTGGTCATCGGTATCTCGTTCTTTCAGACTATTGAATCAATATTTACATGAAAAATACAGAGCAAAGGGAAAATAGCACTTTCACAACATTATATTTGTAATGTATAGACATCTTGTAAAAGGGAAATAACTCTTACAGAGTAAGATGGTGTAGCATACTCCTTTAAGTTTGATGTTGATGAAGCTGTAAAAAATTCTGTGTTGGGTAAGTTTGTATGTTAGCCTTAATGTTTTTTTCTGCTTTACACATAATTTATCTCTGCAGGTCGCATATTTCAAGCTCCTCTGTTCAAATGAACAATAAAAAATTTGGTTGATATACCATGCCAAGATGTGTCCAACTTTCAATGCTGTACCGAGTTATAATTGCATATAAAATGGATGATAAAAGATATCATAGATAGTTAAAAAGTGTTGTTGTTTTTAAAAGTTGTCATTGATGAGAGGTCTTAATAGTCAGTAATATTCCACAATATTAACTTGTGTGACTCGAATATTAATAAAAGAATTTATGGTAAAAAAAACAAAATTATAATAATTATAAGGGGCCGCGGTGGCTGAGTGGTTATATATTCCAACATGTTATCACAAACCCTCCACATCTGGACGCAGGTTCAAATCCCACATGGGGCAGTTGCTAGATTCAGGTTGGCAATTTTTTTCCGGGTACTCCTGTTTTTCCTCTACCAACAAACCTGGCACATCTTTACATGTCCCTGGCTGTTAATAGGATGTATAACTAAAACAAACCAAATCCAAAAAATAAAGGAAACAATTATGAAAAATATTTTGGGAATTCTTTCTTGTTATTCAAATGACA
Organism: Argopecten irradians; assembly: GCF_041381155.1. Taxonomy (NCBI): domain Eukaryota; kingdom Metazoa; phylum Mollusca; class Bivalvia; order Pectinida; family Pectinidae; genus Argopecten; species Argopecten irradians. The sequence goes on along the minus strand of NC_091149.1, from coordinate 16,783,098 downwards.
GAAGCTACAGTATTGTACACCCTTAACACTCTGGTTACTGTCGTAATATCCATCTCTGGAATACATGTCATAATTGAAGGCGCTGTGTGAGAAAACAGATGAGGAGGTACATGTAGTTTTGTCCTTTAATGTACATCAACAGAATCAAATGATGGTACCTTATGGTTGACTGTGTTATCTTTAAAGGAAATCTCTGCAAGCAGGTAATTTGTCTTGTAAACTGCCTTCAGTTTTCCTATGATGTGTTCCATGGGTTGATGTTATAACAGTGATAGTAACCCCTGGTGTACTGAGGATGGGTATTGTATATCAGTGTTGTTTATAATCAAACTAATCGCAACTCTGAGCGGGTTAGATGGAGATTTATTTAGAGGTGTATTGAACTGCATCACTTACGATCTCTTCACCCCTGGACTATCTCACAGTAAAACTGAAGGCAAAAAATATGAACCAATCATATGTCTGATTTTTTTTTATTTGAAGACTACTAAGAGAATGACGCCCAATTTCAAAGTCACACAGTCAACCACAGTGTACGGTTAAACGGCTCTTTTGATGTACATCAAATGACTAAATTACCTGTTCTGTTCTGTTGCCTCCAGTTTTACTATGAGAAAGTCAAAGGGTGTAGAAATCGTAAGTGATCGGTACCCCTAGAGTATCGGGGACGATTCAATTGCAACAGAGAACGCTAACTCTCCAGAAAAATTTGATTCTAGGCTGCTGTTACGGTTCAGGGAGTCAGAAAAATTTGATTCTAGGCTGCTGTTACGGTTCAGGGAGTCTTAATCACCTACCATTGATTGCTTAAGTAGATTTTATAACGTTTTTGTGTAATTTCTGCGATGCCCCGACAAGTCATCCACCTCTGGGTCGGGATTAAGAATCCCGTGTGGGGCAGTTGCCAGATACGGATTACTTGTCAGTGGGATCTTTTTCGGGTACTCCGAATTTACTCCACCGTCAAACTTGTCACGTCCTTAAATGACTCTTGTTGTTACTTACAGGAGTCTGGACTAGAAATAAGGACGGCAACTATATAATCAAGCAAGTGCTTAATTAATAAATATATCAGCTCATATGTGTAATACGTCACAGTTTTACATAGACAAATCACGTGTATTCGTCGCTTTGATATCTGAGATTAATTCAAATTTGATTTCAGGCTTGGTGTTTACGACCGCCAGAGAATTCCGTCTTTGCATATTACAGAGTAAGTTCCCTTGCGGGAAGGTGTCGATTGTTAAGTCATTTTTTCTGAGCGACGTCGTTTCTCCAAAAATATGACGTTATGCTAGCAAACACAAGGCGTCACAATCAAAACCTTCCTCCAATGGCAGATAACTTTGTAATTTACAAATACAGAATAACATTATGATGCAACGAGTTGACATTTCCATTAATAAATTGTAGACTGTTTCGTTTAATGCACAGATTCCCTTTCCTTTGTCATACTTAGATAATGAACTTTACCTTTAATTCAAACAATTAAAAAAAACTCATACCTGACATTAGTGGAAAATATTTAATAAAGCAAAGTAAATCTAAACAATATTTTAACAATGACGTATTAGTATAAACTTAAAGTACCCTGGTTTCACAGTCTGTTTCCAAAATGTTCAACGTTAAATAAAGTTGTCGAACATGAATTATGCTAATAAACAGTTATAGGTGTCGCTGATGGCACTAAACGATATCGAGGCTTTGGATGAAGTCTGTTTGTAATTTCTTGCACGTTTTTGCTCCGGGCCAAACCACTAAGAAGAGGGAGATTTTCCCGCGCTTTCACTTCATCGAAATAGGCAGTGGCGGGCGTCTTCGCACAACGACGCCCATGCGCACTTGAACATGTTTGCACACGTATACGGCTGACGATGTAGTCAAGTTCTTCCGGAGGGAGAGACTTATCCATAATATAATCATAATCAAAAGCGTCTGGAGGATCCGACGGTTTTTTGTTCTCGTGTTCAAAGCACAGATGGCATTCGTTAATATCCTTCGCCATCGTTGCAGTTGTTGGCCGCCGAAGTCGCCTCACTGTTTTTGCTATTTGTTCTTCCACAATTGGCGTTCTAGAAATCCGACCTTGTTTGGAATCCTGTTGGTCGTCCATTTGCTCTGTCGTTGCTATAACATAACTTTCGGTAGGCCTTTGGAGCCGCCGTATAAGTCTTTGCATTTCCCGGTCTGTAAGCCGACGCGTTGCACTTCGCTGACGGTCGCTCGAACTAAGTGCCGAACGGCGACCGCACGAAGAAGGCGTACGGTTCCGCAGCGCACTACTTTCCCGACTTTTGTCGAAGTTGTACAAATGTGTGGGCTCGTCGGCCGACAGTCGACGATTATACGTCGGCCGACTTAACCGTTCTGTGATATCTCGAACTTCCGAAGCCTTCTTTTTCTCGAAACCGTATGCAGGTATTGCTTTTGGCTTGGGGTCCTTCTGCCTATAGTACATGAAACTCATCTTCCTTGGGCGGATTCTGAAAAACACAAAATTACAAATCTATTATCTAGGGGGAAAATGGTAGCTATTATGCTGAAAGGAAACAAGGGTTGACATTACAATCACAGCGACCTGGTACGTGTCTGATGACAATAAAAACCCGTTGGTGCCCATATAGTCAAAGCACAGGTTTCTGATTCTCTAGTTATACATACAAGTACCCAATACAACATACAGTTCGTATCAAAAGCCTTTGGTTTACCTTAAATTGCCCATACAATTGTTCTTTTCATTCTCAATAGCATACATATTTTTTTGTTAATAATGTCTTTGGTTAAGAATGTGTTCTGTCCTGATCCCCGCAGAGCAAGCGAATATTAAAATCACAGAAATGTCAGAATGTGACAAAGAAAAGTAAACTTTGACATACATACGACGTGTTAGGAATTCATATAATGAACATTTTTATTTATGAATGTGAGATGTGCAAGGTATATGAATAGTTTGCGTTTGGCTGACACACGGGAGGAGAATGATCTTATGATCTGATGCCATTTTTTTTTATTTAAGTATACATGTGTATATACAAATGTATATTGATAACTTTTATACTAAATGGAATATACATTTACTTAGCTAAGAAAGTGTGAACTGTTGGATACTAGATGTAAATGAGGCTACATAATAAAATGGAACATTGGTGGCCTTGTTTCGCGAATCTACCGTGTACAAAACTTGGAACTTAGGGTATAGCATCTCACGAAACCGGAGTCATAATGCACCAATACAACTTCGAGAGGTTAGGGTTAGCAGGAAGTTCCGACAACATTATCATCATGACGAAAATGTCATTCATATTGGGTACCTCCATATTATGCATTGCTTTTGTCATATTCAGCATTAGTATTGTCATATTCAGCATAAGTATTGTCATATTCAGCATTAGTGTTGTCATATTCAGCATAAGTATTGTCATATTCAGCATAAGTATTGTCATATTCAGCATAAGTATTGTCATATTCAGCTAAGTATTGTCATATTCAGCATAAGTATTGTCATATTCAGCATAAGTATTGTCATATTCAGCATTAGTATTGTCATATTCAGCATAATATTGTCATATTCAGCATAAGTATTGTCATATTCAGCATAAGATTGCATTATGTCATATTCAGCATTAGCTATTGTCATATATCAGCATAGTATTCATATTCATAACATAAGTATTGTCATATTCAGCATTAGTATTGTCATATTCAGCATAAGTATTGTCATATTCAACATAAGTATTGTCATATTCAGCATTAGTGTTGTCATATTCAGCGTAAGTATTGTCATATTCAGCATAGGTATTGTCATATTCAGCATTAATATTGTCATATTGAACATAAGTATTGTCATATTCAGCATAAGTATTGTCATATTCAGCATAACTATTGTCATATTCAGCATTAGTATTGTCATATTCAGCATAAGTATTGTCATATTCAGCATTAGTATTGTCATATTCAGCATACGTATTGTCATATTCAGCTCATATTCAGCATTAGTATTGTCATATTCAGAATTGCTATCGTTATTTTCAGCATTTCTATCGCCATATTCAGTATTTCTACCATCATATTCAGCATTGCTTCCGTCATATTCAGCATTGCAACCGTCATATTCAGCATTAGTATTATCATATTCAGAAATGTTATCGCCATATTCAGCGTTTCTATCGCCATATTCAGTATTTCTACTATCATATTCAGCATTGCTTCCGTCATACGCATTATTGGTATCATCATATTCAGCATTACTTCCGTCATATTCAGCATTTGTACCATCATATTAAGCATTGCTTATGTCATAACTTACTCTTCACTCGAATCAGAGGCAAATATTAATTCACTCTCCTGCATCCGGTATCGAACACGCCTGCGCGTCCTTTTCATGACGACCACGTGCATTTTCTGAGCTGCGTACCTCTTCATTGTGGATATTAACACTAAACATATTTTGTGTTTTTGAAACTTGTGGGCTTAACTATACAGTTTAAACCTTCGAGATAGTATCTGTTTCTAGTCAATCCATTCAACACTACCTAGGACTGCATGCGGCAAAATAACAAATTCTGTGCGAAAATCGGTCAATCCTCAAAGGACCAATTGCGACACCACGGGACTTTCCGACAATCTTCGGAAATAATTTCTAAAATTTCTGAAGATTGCCGGAGACATTGTGATTGTCGACTAATGCGACATTGTAGGAGATATATGCTGTTTTTATAAGGTAAAACTTTATATTTAAATCGACATTGACTTGTATAACACCATTTATTTACCTTTTGTAATTATCTAACTAAACTAAAGGTCCACTACCTTTCCGACACGGTTTTTGATTTTTAAAATGGGAATGCAGAACGAGATAGAGAATTTTGTAGACTCAAAAAAGTTATTAGCTTATCGCTGATACTTCATGACTGTATAATCACTTTATCAACAATTTAATTAAAATAGATCAAATATTAATTTTCATAACGCGGGTCTTATTATGTTTCGCGACGTCGTCCTAATTACCGCGCGTTAGTTGATTATCACTGCGTCAGACGGAAAAAACCAGCAAAAATGAATTTTATAGATTAAAATGGGAAACTTCCATTGGTTTGTTGTTGACACCTCAACTTAGCCATAGATATAATTTTCTTATGCTGTTGTCGTTTTTAAGGAAACTTAAAGGTAGTGGGCCTTTAATTAGATTAAAGTTTATAATTCTGAGCAGTACACGTTCCAGCAGAGTGAAGTTGGCGACATTTTTATTGACTCCCACACCGTTTATATAACCCCTTTGCACCCAATTTACCCTTGATATCTATCGAAGCCGTCCTTTCAATATCCATTATACATGAACATTACCACGTTGCACGTTTCGCAAAAAATAAAAAAAATTACGGATTCTGTCATTATATATAAGTGTTAGATTTTCAGAGAAATGATAACTTTTTTTAAAAACATTTGAAGAAATGATCGCCTGATATGTATTTCATTTGTTTATTTATAGACATCAAAGACAGACTGTTATCTCATCTATTTCGCACGTGGTTTTGTTTTGTTTATAAATACTGACCATTCAAATCTCTCGAAGCGAAGCGAATTGCAGTCCAGTGAAGCGTCTCTAACGAACTTTAATAGATCGTACCTTTAAAATAGCGTCACACCTTTTTATCAACGGGATTTGTTGACCTAACGTATTTTAAATTCGTCGATCAGTTGACAGCCTTTTACAATATTTCATATTTGTGTTGCAGTGATAAGAGGATCAAAGGGTTTTAAGTAGGTCTGTAAACAAATAGCGTGGCCTTATTTTTCAATGGTTTTCAAAAGACACATGCTGAGCCCTTAATCGCATTATCTCGGGTGATTCCACGCTAAGACGGAACCAATCGTTAAAGATCGTCTGACTACGTGAAAACAACAGCTATATGTGATTTATCTCTATTGGAAGAACCTAAGGCGACGTAAAGTAAAGTCAATATCCGAGTTATGTGGTATGACGGTCCATACCAGTATACAAATAGCGCTTTCTGTGTTTCTCGAGGCGGTGCACAACGGACTGGTCTGAGCTGCTGTATCACACATGGTACTATACAACCCTAGATCACAGGGATCTGAGAATTACATACCGTTTATATAATCATAGACCCACCAGTGTGCCCAGAGACCATTTTGTCATATACAGTATTATGTATAGTATGAGTTTTACCGATTTTTGATCTCGATCTCTAAAACATCTAAAATGATCTGTGGGCACTCTGGTGTGTCAGTAATTACATAAACTGTAACTAATTATCAGATCCATTTGCCCTAGATATATATGGTATCACAAGACTCTCGTATTGGCAATAAGGTACATAGTCATCATTTACGTGAAGGAATTTGTCCAAAATGAACAGTAGTAAAATTAGACTCATATCAAAATCGCCAAAACATAGAGTAATCGGAATATAACCTATACATCGCTTCATAAAATAAAAACTTTTTTTTTTCGACTGACTTTGCTCACGACGTTCACGAATCCTGACGTCATGTTATGACGTCACAATGAAATTCTAGCCAATGAAAGGCGCCTCCCCGTTATCTTAAACTAATGACATATGAAAAAAGACTATTTCACGAGTTAATGTTGTACTTTTTCTATGACCTAGTTAAAATTTCAAGATTGTTCATATCTATTTGATGTATGTCAATTTCTTGCTAAATATGCATTAATTATGTTGGCATTCTTTGTGAGAAATCAACTACTAAAGTATAGAAAGCAGTGATTTTTTGTTAGATAACATTCAACTTATTTTTTTTTAAATTTTGTGCTCAACAGATAAAAAAATCGATAAACCTTACCTAAATCTTGAATGACACTTCTCTGGGTCCATTCACAACACTGATACTTTGTCCAGCCAAACCGATATCTGACAGACCAAAAATCCCTTCACTCTGTCCCACAGATAAAATACGTACCCACCCTACTGTACAATATTATCTGACAGAAACAGCACATACAAAACTTGACTTACCTTCCAATTATTTTTTACTTGAATCCTAATTTTCAATTTCCGTTCCCCCAGACAACAAATGAATGCCACTTTCTCTTAGCCTGACCTCGTGTAGCTAACGATTAATCGACGCCATACAATTACACAGTGAAAGTATGTAGATATTCGCCAATCCATGTAAATTAATCGGAAATTTGCCATCGCTTACATTATGTACATGTCCAGGTAAAGATCACAGGCTTTTGACTCTATAAATATTTCTATCTATATACAAATGTATATATGTATGTGTGTAATACTCTGATACATATTGTGTGAATAGTCAAACCCCTGTGCGTAGATAAGGTAATTAGTTACCTTTTGAAATAGAATGTCGTCGTGTTATTTCTATCAGCACGAGATGTTTGTGATCTGCACAATGTGACGGTGAAATATATCCGGAAATTTGTTCCGATCAATTTCGCACACTCACCCAATGTATTAAACGCTATCACGCTTAAGTATCTCCCCGCTACGCGGCATAACATACCAACAGTCATAAAATCAATCGTGGTTATATATATAATTTATTGATCATCTCGCGCGGGTTACGTGTAACCTATAGGTCGTAATCGACTGGGAAGTAAATGTGTTTTATTACATTGCCATGTCTCTGGGGTTAGGTATTGATTTCGTGTTATTTACTTTTGTTTGAAATTTTATTTGCTTTTACTTTTATTCTGTGCGATACACAAAATTAATTATTTGTGAGGGTTTACTGGTTGCTATGTACGCATTTGAAAAGCGCCGTCACCTATTAAACCATTTTGATAGTGATCAATTTTAAAAAGCAATATAAATTTTTAAACGCGTACCTAAATATTTATTTCATTAATAATGCTCCACCGCCGACAGAGCATAAATGATATTCATCATTTGAACAATATTTGGTGTTTAATCGTGTATATATATGTCTATATAATTAGCACAAAAAATAATATAACAGAATTTATTTTGCCTTTGGTGCATGCGCAATCCCTACTTATTCCATATAGGATATAGTGCTACAGATTTTTTTCGGGATGCAATTAATTATTTTTCATATTTTTTAACTTGAAGTAAAATAAGAAGCTTGAACTTTTTAATGCTGGTAATGGTGTAAAGTAAGTAACTTTTGTAACTGAAGAAAAATACTAAATCGTCTGCTCCTGTTTTTGACAGTGAAAAAATACCATTTGTCAGCGGTGGAGCATCTTTAATTTTTTTTTCTTTTCTATATCAAAACTTGTGGCGTTTTGCTATTTTTTTTTTATATAAATGCACCAGGCAATGCACTTGGACCGGGACATAGTTTCATCAACAGTATAACTTTATGAATACATTAACTTATAATTCCCCAAACATTGCATAAGTGAAGGAATGTTCCTTAACGATGTGTGACACCCCGTCGTTTTGATAAATAAAATTATATTTTTATAAACACTTTGATCACCCTGCTAAGTCTCTTAAAAAAGACATCATTCTCAGCTACCATGCAGAGTTACTTCCCTTTATTCACATACCAGAGTTACTTCCCTTCATTTACCAGAGTTACTTCTCTTTGTTTCATTCCGGACGGAGAGTATCGAAGGGAAGTAACTCTGGTAGATCTCAGAATGGAAACCATTGACTCTTGAAAGATAATGATGTTTTTTTGTAACGATACTGAAAACTGTCGTCTCTTGATGGCAAAGATACTTCATAAAAACTACCGGGTTTAAAAATCAAATTGAACACAATTTTGCACGAACTTCATGAACTTTAGACATTTAAAAGTTCTGTAATGGATACGTCTCTAAAGAAATAAAGTTTTTTTTAACATGATAAATACGAATAATTTAAATGAATTTCAAACCTTTAAATTTGAAGTGATTGAGATGTAATTCAATATGGTTCATTTAAAGTCCCTACGGATGTTAGATATAAATGTTTCAAGTGTTTTAAAAATGTTGAACTTTCGTCATTTTATATCATTTAAACTGTACAAGTTGACAAGCCTAGAAGTTATTCATAGACAGGCTAAAGAATTGACGTTTTTATAAAAGCAGTTAGTCACTATATATACATGTATATATATTGCTACAGTATATTGATTAATCGCCACAAAAGCCCCGTCAAAAGTTCACCTCATATATAATGTATACAAATATGGCGTCGGTTTTTCATTCCAGACATAATCTAAATATGACATTCAAAGCTCAATCGGTGGAGGCAAAATTCAATTAAATGTAAATAAATAATATAAAAAGAATCGTTATAGAAGTAAGTGTTACAATGAACTGACACTGTTGCTTTTCTTGTAAGGGACACTTTGTCCTTCGGTAAGTTAAAATTTATACAAAATTAAAAGGCCAAATAATTTAATTAAAATTTTAATTGCGGTGCAATGGCGTGTTAGAAAGCGAGCAAAAATTCATATATATATATCGATTTTCATATTACAAATCGATACATTATGGCTATCTATCAGTTTCAAGGTCTTATGAGTGGATTGAAAAACTAACAAGTTTCTGAAATAGTTAACATTGCTTTAAAGATAAGTAATTATGTGGTATTACTCATGTCTATTGTGTGTGATTTTTTTACTAAACATCCCCATCCCTTCGTCCATATTTAATATCGATACATGTATAGAAGTAGACAATGTAGAATGAATGAAATATGAATTAATGAATAAACGAATGAATAAATGAATGAATGAATGAATAAATAAATAAATAAATAAATACATAAATAAATAAATGAATAAATGAATGCATAAATGAATGAATGCATGGATGAATAAATCAATGAATGAATTAATATGACGCACTGTTATAAAAGTAGATGAAGAAAAATAAATACCAGTGGGCGTGTTAACTAGGCAAATATGAGAAGGTCAAATTTTGATGAAATTGTAGCTTATTTTTAGACCCTCCTGTGTTTTAACATAACAATGCTTTACGAATATGAGATATTACACATTATCAATTAAGAATTTGTGAACAGAAATTATTGAACATTGAAGTTGTTCATTAACTAAGTACACCCTTCTATTTTATTATTATTATTATTCTGGACAAGGTAGAAAGTCCAAAGGTTATGGGATTATAAGTTAAAATGACTTCCCCAATACGAACAACGATTATCCTACATGTATGTGGGACGCAGTTCGTCCTTTGTGCCAATACAATGTTTCTAATAAACGAAACTATTGGTCCGGAATCGCTTTATATACAGTAGTTTGTCGTATTGAGTTTGTAAGATTAAAAGTCACGAGATACCTCTACTGTCTCTTGTATAATTTGAATAAAATAATTACACCAGAACGACGATAACAAGGCCACAAGAGAGAGATTCTTAGTGTGGGGCCGAACCTACTTTGGGATAATAAGCCAATTTTTCACTCGCTAACTCTAGAAGTGCTCTTTTATTGTCTGTCATTTTCCCATGGAATGCACGTGGTCCTAATTTGTTTTCAATTTTTGAAAACACAGTGAACAGATAATGACTTTTCGAAATTTTGAAATGATGAAATATTGATCTGACAAAAATGAAAATCTGCATTACAGTACATATTCTTTATTTAAACGGGCGGGAAGTATGTTTAAATATCATGCACTCATGACCACATGGATCTGAGAATTAGTTACAGTTTATATAATTATTGACCCACTATAGTGTCAGAAGACCTTCGTGACATAATGAGGATGTCCATAAGACTATTGTTCAAACTTGTGCCAATATATGAATATACAATAATACTATACTTATCATCGCCTTTTGAACAATTTAATTAAAATTAATTAAATTATAATTTTCATACTGCGGGTCGTCTTAATTTTGCCGCCTTCGTCCCAATCACTGCGTGTTATTTTACTATTACTGAATGCGCCAGACGGCAACACAGCAAAATTAATCTTCACTATTGCATTTATTGTTGTAACCTCATCTTAGGCCGTGCATATACATTTCCTTCTGTTGTTGTTGTTTTTCAGAAACTTAAAGATGCTCCACCGCTGACAAACAGTATTTTTTCACTATCAAAAACAACAACGGAGGATTTAGTATTTTACTCCAGTTACAAAAGTTGCTTACTTTACACCCTTACCACCATTGAAAAGTCTGAACTTCTAATTTTACTTTAAGTTAAAACTATGAAAAATAATAAATTGCATCCCGAAAATATTCGGTGCCACTATATCTTATATAGAATGAAATACTGATTGCTCACGCACAAAAAGCAAAATAAATTATTTTATATTATTTTTTGTGTTAATTAGACTTAAACATACACGATTAAACGCCAATTATTGTTCAAATGATGAACATCAATTATGCCCTGTCGGCAGTGGAGCATCTTTAAATTTTTGTTTCGATAAGTTAGAGGGCCTTTTAGCGTTTTAACCATATGGTAGCCCGAGATACTCTGGCCCTGACACCAGACTTAGACATTATGACAGATAGATATCTGGTGTAGCCCGAGATACTCTGGCCCTGACACCAGACTTAGACATTATGACAGATAGATATCTGGTGTAGCCCGAGATACTCTGGCCCTGACACCAGACTTAGACATTATGACAGATAGAGGCCTGGTGTAGCCCGAGATACTCTGGCCCTGACACCAGACTTAGACATTATGACAGATAGATATCTGTCACAATGTCTAAGTCTGGTGTCAGGGCCAGAGTCTCTCGGGCTAAACATATGGATGTTAAACTTCTCACAGAAACTCACTCCTTAAAAGAGAAAAATAATTCGTTCTGTCGTTCTCCGCGTATATCTGATGACTTCCTTGAATAAAGATATGCCAGAATGAGAAAAAAAATTACATATATATCACCAATAACAATATTCATTTCATTTCCACTACATATGTAATTGAAATTAATGATTGATCAGTTTTATGATTATAGTTTAAAACATATGGCGTCTATGAGTAGTCAGCCGATAATCCACTTAATCTTACTGATTAACAGTGGAAAGATTAGCCTAATAATTAACGAATTGATCTCTTAATTATAATTAATCTCCTTAAATCCAAATAGCAAGTAGTTTTGTGCGGCTTATTTTAAGCTAACGTGTATTAGTTTGCTAAATTTTAAATTGCTGGTCAGCGTAAATATTTTTACAGATTACTTTATCCGAAAACAAAGTTCACATTGTGACGTCATAACAATTTAATGGTACACATGTTATCCGGAACACGCCTCGTTTGTTAGTTTTGTTTGAATATACATTCCTCATTATTCCTGAAATGGTTTTGAGTGTCCAATTATTTAACTTAAAAATATAATGGTTGCTGGCCCGGATTTAAACGCGTGAATGAAATATACATGTAATATAGGATAGAAGAAACTGGAGTCCCCATGGAAAAACCTGTGGGATACGGGCAGAGACACCATAATTCTTTTGATATTAATTAGATGTTTTCCTTAATTTCCGTTATGCTTTCATATGGGGAATTTAAAGTAAGAAATTTCCTTAAAGTTAAGGAATGTTTTCATATGACATAAATTAAATGATCCATCAAATATGAAAACTAAACCACAGAGCTACTACATTATTGTTGTAAAATGTCTGTAAATTATATATATATATATATATTTAAAAAACATTCACACACACACACAGTGGAAAAAGACGAAATTTGTGAAGGGAAGGAGAGAAGGGCGAGGGGAGGGGGTACATTTTCAAACTTGCATCAACCCACATGAGAAGAAATTCCGTAATTCAAGCACCGATCTATAATTATTTTGCGGTAAATTTTGTGGCTGAGGAAGGTCACACGTGTTTGTTAATGGAATTAGATTAATTAATTCGATAAATGTAAGGATTAGATTAATTAAATCGGTAAATGTATTGACTTCAGATAACCTTACCTCGTCCTATCTTGGAACATAGCGCCACTGAAATAAGACACAGGTTCGTTAATCTAAGAACATACTTTAATGACCCATTGGAACTATTTTACTGCCATTAATGACCTATTAGAATCGCTTCCAACTTTTTTCAAGTACATCACCGATTTTGCAAACAGGACAATATCTGACGGTTTTTAATTCAAATACTTTGTGCGAAAGTTAACATAGTAATAACTGATAAGAACTATTTTACTGCCAGTAATTCAAACCAAAGAACTATTTTACTGCCAGTAATTCAAACCAAAGTACTATTTTACTGCCAGTAATTCAAACCAAAAAACTATTTTACTGCCAGTAATTCAAACCAAAGAACTACTTTACTGCTAGTAATTCAAACCAAAAAACTATTTTACTGCCAGTAATTCAAACCAAAGAACTATTTTACTGCCAGTAATTCAAACCAAAGAACTATTTTACTGCCAGTAATTCAAACCAAAGAACTATTTTACTGCCAGTAATTCAAACCAAAGAACTATTTTACTGCCAGTAATTCAAACCAAAAACTGTTTTACTGCCAGTAATTCAAACCAAAGAACTATTTTACTGCCAGTAATTCAAACCAAAGAACTATTTTACTGCCAGTAATTCAAACCAAAGAACTGTTTTACTGCCAGTAATTCAAACCAAAGAACTATTTTACTGCCAGTAATTCAAACCAAGGAACTATTTTACTGCCAGTAATTCAACCCATAGAACTATTTTACTGCCAGTAATTCAACCCATGGAACTATTTTACTGCCAGTAATTCAACCCATAGAACTATTTTACTGCCAGTAATTCAACCCATAGAACTATTTTACTGGCAGTAATTCAACTCATAGAACTATTTTACTGGCAGTAATAACCCATTAGAACTATTTTACTGGCAGTAATAACCCATAGAACTATTTTACTGGCAGTAATAACCCATAGAACTATTTTACTGGCAGTAATTCAACCCATAGAACTATTTTACTGGCAGTAATTCAACTCATAGAACTATTTTACTGGCAGTAATAACCCATTAGAACTATTTTACTGGCAGTAATAACCCATAGAACTATTTTACTGGCAGTAATAACCCATAGAACTATTTTACTGGCAGTAATAACCCATTAGAACTATTTTGCTGCCAGTAATTCAACTCATTGAACTATTTTACTGCCATTGATAACCCTTTAAAACTATTTTACTGCAAGTACCCATAACCGGAATAGATTGAAAAATATGACTTTTCACAATAAAATTCGTGTCTATTGTGATACCACTGATATTGGTGATAAATTTAATTATTTATTAAAATGCTCGTTTTTTGGCTTTGGGAAGAAAATTATATATATTAGAAAGTACTTTTACATGATAAAACAATCTAATTAATTCTACATATATTACAAAAATACTGAAATTTATGCATCAATGATTATAACGTCCGATTCCATGTCCAAACGCTACACTTTAGTTGAATGAGTTGAAAATTAACATTAGGTATGAATTCGTCATATGATAAGGATAATAAAATTTAACCAAGATCCATTATACATACAAAAAATATATATGACTACTCGGGTATAGAAAACAAGCTGTGTGTAGTCGTTAGATTTGTTTGTATTTGTGAACAAGAAACTACAAGTCTATATCAATACGTGACCGTTGTTTAAACATTTGAAGATCAATTACTTTTGTGGACGTCTCGAGAAGGCACAATATTGTACTTTGGTCCTATTCTCGATAGTCAATTAATATCGACGATTGGGAGTACTAGAGAAGATCCGGCAGGGAAACTTACACATACATAATATAAATACATGTATAAAGTGCTTGGATGGCCTTATGGATTTTCGTTTGAACCTGTCTAAGAGAATTCTCAATTTCGTGTCTAAATGTCACACACGATCTTACTCAATACTTCTCAAATGTCCACTAAATTTTGTTGGAAGTCTTCAGGGTAAAAACTATTTCATGTACATGTATAGCATTATCATTACTATTGAACTCATGAAATTCTCAAATGGCCGGACCATTTTGCGTTGGAAGCAAAAATTCTATTTGATGTACATGGTAGTAAAGAGTATCATCTCCATGGACAAAATCTATTTGATTTACATGTATATCATTACTTATAAACTCGTGACATTCTCAAATGGTCTTACCATTTTCCGTAAGAAAGTCTTCGAGCAAATTATCATTGATGTTCATGTTATTCCGTCTTTGCATATTACAGAGTTAGCTCCCTTGCGGATAGGTGTATGTATCGATTGTTACGTCATTATTTTGTGAACGCAAGTTACGTCGTTTTCTCCGAAAAGTATGGCGTTACGTGCGTAAGCAGTTTTCAAATACTTAATTAGTTGTATTATGGGGTGTTTACTAAAATCTCTATTCCGTGGAGGTGCTATCGTATAGCCTGTCGAACTCATAAGAGATACTCATTGTGTGTTTTTCATAACCTAGCTTACTTCTTTATTATATACTCATACGTTCATATTAAAAACTGTTTTATACAATAAGCCGAATTCCGCCGAATTGCAATCGATGTTATATCTAAAACATTGAATCACTATATGACAAAGATGAAATATAATGAATAAATAAATAAAAATGAATAATGAATAAAAATCAATAAATAGATAAAATAAAATAAAATGAACTGAACAGATCTAACTCCAAGTGATAGAATCAATAGGAAATCGGTTGTACAAAACCCATCCACGATATTCCAGGGGTTACTTACAATGTCCATATATCCACGACAGTTGCGACAGTGATAGTAACCCTTGGAATATAGAGGGTGCACAAAACCATATTCTCTATGTATAACACTAACGAAAATGAGTGTTATATTTGTCTTAACTGGACGAATATTTAGACATGGTATTTTTTTTCTTCAGTAATCCATTGAGGCTAGATGAATGAAACTGTGAAAATCATTCAAATGAACACAAAACCCCGAACATGTATAACGTCTTTTAAACATTGATTATATTACAACACATAATTAATGCATTATGCATATTTAGACGACAACATGTCTGAAGTAGTCATTTTACAACTGCATATGTACTAATAACACCGCAATAACGTGAAATACAATTGTACAAGTTGACCTCATAGTTTGATCGTATGTAGACGCGTGATTTATTTTGAACTTCTACATGTTCAATATGAAATATTAAAACCTATACATTGTAATTATTGTATTTATTCTCAAAATGTCTGTAACTTTGGCGAATATGAAAATTATGACACATATAACTTAAGAATCCTATGAGTACAATCATCTCGATTTTGTGGTTAAGTTATTTTAAAATATCTCCTGTACTTTACCTGTGTTGATGGAGTCATGTTACACTATTCGACTATAATTCTACCGATTTTTTAAATGTAATGTTACGACAGAAGAAACAAATACATGTACGTGCTGTGAAAAGCAGGTAAAATCCGTACAGGTATATGTTACAGAGAAATTTTACCTGTGAAGTTACTAGTAGTTAATCTTTACGCTTGACGCTCACACACAAACCATACAGCATGCATGGGTCTGAAGAAAATTGGGAATGGCACGGGGTGAAATTCAGTACAATGTACATATTTACTTAAAAGAAATCTAAAGTTTATTTGGTTTCCTCAGATATATAGGAAAATGTATAACATAAGGCATAAAATAACAATTGTAAAACATTTAACAACAAAAAGGAAGTCTTATATTTTTTAGATGCAAATATGGTAGCTTCAATTCCGCGTTCAAATATCTGTGGTTTGATGTTGGTGGTAAACGGATGTATTCTTTATGTTGTTGACTAGCACACATACTTTTATTTGTATAAAATATGTATGTTGTTGACTAGAAAAATACTTTTATTTGTATAAAATATTGACGTGTAAACACATCCTCGATACTCCAGGAGATAAGTAACTATCACAGTCGCCACGTGGGTATAACAACAGTGATAGTAAACTCTAGTGTATCGCGGATGATGTAAACTGAGCATATTTTTTTTTAATTAATTTGTCTGAACGTAAAAATGAAATCTGACGTTGCAACGTAAACCAATTATTCCGGTATAACATGCTATTGCTGCTGTTTATTCTTTTGGTGGCTTGAACCAACTGTTTTTTTTTCAATTGAAAAAGAGATACAAAAAAAGAAGATTAAAATCAGGACAGCTGGGAATTGAAACAACTAATCTTTTCAAACGAAAGAAGAACATACATGTACTACAAGTATGAGAATAAAATCAGGACAGCTAGGGAAAATATGTATACATTTTGTACTATTTTGATTTCATGTATCTTTACTTACTCGTACAAGTATTGTGCGATAAGTTGTCATTAAATAAATGCTTAGTTCTGCGAATAATTGGTCAATGCATCATACGATTCTGTAATGATTTAGTAAGTGACCGATTCATTCGTGAAATGAAGTAATTATTTTCGTTAGCCTAGGGTACATGCATCATTTCAATATTCACTGAGTTGCGAGATTGGAACTCTCTTATATTACATCTCAAAGAGTTGTAGATCCTGGAATGTACGTATACATCCTTGATACTCCAGGGGTTACTATCACTATAGTTATATCCACCCCTGGAATATTCCAAAGCAAAATTGAAGGTTCTTGTGCGATATCAGATATGGCAGGTATAGATGGTTCCTTTGGTAACATTAGAAAAAATTGAATAAAGAGGGAAAGAAATATAGCATACACGTGCCCGTACGTACATATGCACTAGTTATACATTTGATACATCCTCGATACTCCAGGGGTTACCAGCACTGTCGTTATATCCTCGACAGTGAAAGCAACTCCTGGAGTACCGAGGATGACGTTTGAGGCTGTGCGAAGTTGGACGGTACATGTATATATATATGTCTGTGTACCGTTGTCTGTCCAACTTTATCTATATAACTCGTGTGTAAATAAGAATAGATTCAAACTTTATCAGATCACAATCACTACTCACCTGTATCTAGGGGTAATCTCCTCAGCGCTTAGGATTTCATTTTAAGATCGTCAGGTACACATCACTGTCTAACAAAATCACGAAACAAAATAGACAACGCTGAAATATCCCAGAAGATATTCGGCTACCGAAAACCTTGTGTAATTATATCATCAACTGCTCTTAACACCGTAAAAAGCTTTACACGTATATATATATATTATAAAATCTCAGTCGAGCGTGGAAAATCACAGTGTGTTTTCAGTTTAGATCTTTCTCTATAGTTCAGAGTCGTATACACACAAATAAGTAAGTATATATATAGCGAAACTAGCAGATATACACACACACCTGTACCCGGATTTCCCGACCCGTCTCGCTTTCAACAACTACACATCGTTGCCATTGACGATTACGACGCTTTGAGTGCCCGAAGGAAGGATTAGGGGCTGTTTGACTGTCATATATATGTATATAAATGCCTGTATATTAACAAATGAAGGTACTGATTTAAACGTCTCTTCTCGGGACGATTGAAAAGGAACATTTGAAAGACTTTTAATTACACACCTGGTGAGGTGTGTTCTCAAACACGACAGCTTGACATATTGGCCAGGCAATGTACTTTACTTAGTTAAATCCGGAATTGTAATTTTTTAAGAGATAATTTATAATACTCTAGATATTTTCTTTTGCCACTGCCTCATTATTTGTGTTTTTTTACCCTCAATTTAACGGAATCTTCGTAAACTAACTCAGGTATAAATCTGGCTAAGTTAACTGTTCTAGTTGTCGAAAGTTTAAATTATACCTTCTCTCTGTGAACATCCAACGAATTTATTGGACCTTTAATTTACCTGAGAACACAGCCAGACAACAATACATGCCAATTTAATGTCTTTTGCCCTGACAAGTAAATATCTAGCCAAATGTAAAATAAAGTCTTTATGTTGAATATATTATTTGAGCATAAATTGTAAATTACAAAATGTATGTTGCACAGGAAGTTACAGGTACTACATACCAGATGCCATGATTAAGGAAGTAATATCAATGGTTGTTTTCCATACAAAGCTGGATCCGTTATAGACAAATTTCGGTATGATTATAATAACTTACCATTTTCGTCGCTTTAATATATTTGTAATATCACAGGCTTTTGGCTCTATGCCAAGGTCTATAACTCCGTCTGCCATAAATTTTCAGAAAAAAAAGTATGATTATTTTCCTACTGTCATCTGATCCGAAGAGTAGTCATCGTGTGTCGTCTGTCGGTGTTCGTAAGTTCATCGTTCAAACGACCAATGACCGTCAAGTCCATGGTAATGAATTGCATCCATGAAAGTCTGCTAGCACTAAGTTTTAAGATAGTTCAAATGAATGACCTTCATACAGCGTCACAGGGACTCGTAACGTACATTGTGAGGAAGTATATTGTGTATACATGTGTATATGCACAGCAGACTTTCTCACAATCTACATTACTAGTCCCTGTGGGTCAAGTAGGCTAAACAATCTTCTTGTGAAAAACAACTGTATTTAATGGCTGTTTTATTCGCGATGAGAACATTTCGCGATGCCCTTTTGTATACTTTTTCGTGGGGAAAATATTCGAGCATTTGCCGATTTCTAAGATTAATATGATACACAGATTATCTTACTTGTCAATCTTTCCATTTTATTCGCACATAAATAATTTCGCGAAAGTAAACTTGACCGCGACGAGATCTTATCCCCGCGAATAAGAAGGCAGTAACTATACCGCGACGAGATCTTATCCCCGTGAATAAGAAGGCAACTTTACCGCGACGAGATCTTATCCCCGTGAATAAGAAGGCAACTATACCGCGACGAAATCTTATCCCCGTGAATAAGAAGGCAACTTTACCGCGACGAGATCTTATCCCCGCGAATAAGAAGGCAGCAACTATACCACGACGAGATCTTATCCCCGCGGACGAGATCTTATCCCCGCGAATAAGAAGGCAGTAACTATACCACGACGAGATCTTATCCCCGCGAATAAGAAGGCAGTAACTATACCGCGACGAGATCTTATCCCCGCGGACGAGATCTTATCCCCGCGAATAAGAAGGCAGCAACTTAAGTATACCGCCACGAGATTTTATCCCCGCGAATAAGTAGACCTTTAGAACCGATATTGGGTAGGTATATCGCATGTTATGATGAAGGTTTACCAAATTTATTCAAATGAATGACATTGATTTTCATTGATTGTCATATGGGTTAATTTGGCAAATATCTTTAATTTACTTCCTGTGAATGAATTGTTGGGTGTAGTGACCTTGGCCCGACACCATAAAACTTTCTCAGACATTTTTTACTCAAGCCTATGTACAATCATATACTTGATTTAAAAAAAATCTGTCTTAGAATAGTTTTATGGTGCCAGGCCCTGCTACTTGCATTGGCGTACAGGATACTACGGTAAGACGATACAGGGTTTGTTCTAATAAATAACCTTGAAGGTCGTAGAAACCGGAGATATATATATATATATATATGTAGCATTCTGGACTGAAACGCTCTCTTTTTCAAGGAGTGAAATAGGTGAATCTCTATCACAACTTCCCGATAAGTTAAAAGTCTAAATTATTAAAATATTTATGAAGGGTGCTGGATAGCATTTTATGTTTATTTTCTTAATTGACCTTGAATGACCTTGAATTTCTAGGTCAAATACACCATACACATTTATTAGTTCCTTACTAATCACTATTTTAATTGTTAGTTGAAAGGTGATCATTTTCTGTCATAATGTCTTTGGTATTTATCCAAATACATTATTATGTATTGTCATAATACTGTGTACTACTACATGTATATTGTTTCATATCAATAGTCAGGTAACCGTTAAGACCCATGCGCCTCTCGTTTGTGTATATATTTAGTCCATAGTGATATTGTTCTCCATCCAAGTATACCACAAAAAAGTAACGATGGGATATGGTTTTGGTAACTTACAATATCAGAGTTGTTTAAATTAAAGTGCAATAAAATGATACAATGTACGTGCAAAGGTTTCCATTCTAAGAACTTCAATAAGGCGATGTGATTGGTGGCGATAATTAACAAATATACATGTATATATATCTATTGCAAGATTGAATTATGTAAACCAATTTTCTTTTGCGACTCCTAAATTCACAACATTCGGATAATGCAAAACAAATTTGTGGAGAGTAAGTGTGAAGAAATAAAAAAAAATCTTGTTTCAATAATAGTGTGAATATTATTTATTCACAAATTGAACTTTTGACCATGTGATTTGAAAACGAAATTCCGCAAAATAAATCACGACTAGGGGTCTTTTTAGCCATCACATAAACGAAACAGTTCAAATGTGATTTGAAAACGAAATTCCGCAAAATAAATCACGACTACGGGTCTTTTTAGCCATCACATAAACGAAACTGTTCAGATGTGATTTGAAAACGAAATTCCGCAAAATAAATCACGACTACGGGTCTTTTTAGCCATCACATAAACGAAACAGTTCAAATGTGATTTTAAAATGAAATTCCGCAAAATAAATCACGACTACGGGTCTTTTTAGCCATCACATAAACGAAACAGTTCAGATGGAATACAGCAAAAGCTCTGTCAGCATCGATACAATACAATCTAACAACTAGTTTTACATGTCCACAGACGGCAGACGACATCTCTGGATAAGCTTTGTGTAGACTGTAACTCTAACACCATTACTGGAGTTGGAAGATACGAATGTAATTGCGTTCTCTATGATCACCATTGTAGTTAGAGACTACAAACTTGTCACCACGTACAGCTATTGCAATTGGTTTCCGTATTCCGTCAGCTGATGTCAACAGTTCCCTGACACGCGTCCCGTCCCCAGACATCTGTACGACGTTGTGTGAATCCTCACCACAAACGTAGATGTTCCCCTCCCTATCTACGTCTATTCCCCTGACACCTCTCACAACACCACCGACCTTCATCACGTCCGTGTGGTGTTTGTCAGACGACAGTCTGGACACTACAGCTTCCCCAGTGGTGTTAGTATCAACACTGACGATAGTGTCTCCCGTCACAGTATCATGTGTCAGGTGCCAACAGGTTTTCTTATAGTTGTGTATCAGGACAGTAGTTCCGCCCCGTGTCAGACTGTATGCCTTTCCTCCTTGCTCACTCACAACAAACCTGCCGTCAGTGTGTGCGATACCGAACAAATCTTTGTTTGTGTTGATGACACGTAACACAGACAATTTTGAGTCCTCCACTTTAACGACACGTAAACTCAGTTTACTATTGCCAGTGACTGCCACAGTATCGTATGTAATCAAGCAAATATCGCGAGGAATTCCAGGAAAAGATAACTGATCCAGGTACTGTCCTTCGTCTGTAAACAGTTTCAGTTTATTGTTCCAGCAGTCACTGACTACAATATTGTTATCAGGAAGGTACACGACTCCATATATACAACAATTGTCTCGATCCCATGGAAGACTTACGTTGAACTTTCCAATCTCCTTCACCTGACGTTCTATCAGAAGTACATTTTGTACATGTAGGAATCCAGGAACATCGGGGAAATGTTGAGCCTGTTTCTCAATGACGATCCTTCCCAATATGTCATCACCTTGAGTACCAGGATCAGGAACTTGGTGATGAATACTGACTGACGTAAAGGACTCCTTCATCTCCTTGATCAGGTCCTTACACGACTTGACCTCGGCTTGACCTCTCAGGTACGATACTATTGCCTCGATGTGGCTGTTTTCCTCTACAGCTTTGACGGATGACTTTGCAGTGTTTAGCATCCCATTCATCAGACGTTCACATTGACGTAGTGAAGCTTCGATAGTCATTTTCTCCTCTTTGTATCGTGCTACCAATCTATCCGTAACATCTTTTTGGAGCTCATTAAGTTGTTCTTCTACCCTTTGGCGAAGATCTGCGATACTTTTCAAAGCAACTTCTTGATTTTGCTTCAAAGATTCAAATTGTTCATCAAAGTATTTCACGAACGACTTTATGGCCTCTGTTCCCTTTCTCAGCATGTTTTCCAGGTCTTCTAGTTGTGTCCCATTTCTTAGTGTTTCTATATAATCTTTAGCTTTTTTCACATCTTCACACTGCCTGTGATATTCAATAATACATTCACGACATCCAATCTGTGTGTGGTCTTCGCAATACCAAGTCAACAATTCTTTGTGTTTTTCGCATTTCGGCCTTGATTCTTCATTTTGCCTTCGACTGATATCATTCCCACTGATATCTAAGATATCACAATTGCTGTGCAGGATGTCATGATGTTGTACCTTGCAGTCCCCACACAAATTCAGGTTCATCATTTTACACCAAAATTTGGCTGGGTTAGTAGGGTTGCCTTTGGACTGGCAGGGTGTGCAGTACGGAATTTCAGACGAACGTTCCTTGAGCTGGACCAGGTCCTGTATCACGACATTAGTCGTGAACTGTTCTGCCCATTTATCCTTCGTTTCTGCTCGATTGACAGGAGAGATCATCTTCCGACAGATCGGACAAGGAAACGATGTTTCTGACACCCTCTTCCCAGACAGTTCCTTGGTGATGTAGGTCCCGAGACATTCTTGACAGAAGCTATGAAGACAAGGTAGAGACTTGGGTTGATGGAGTCTGTCGAGGCAGATTGGACACTCAAGTAAGTGTAGGTCGAGCTCTGAAGGGCGTCCACCTTCAGCCATTGTAGAGATATGAGTGGATTTAGACTCACCTAAAATATATCAAGAATGGAATTAGTTATAATTAATAATCATTTCTAATATTTCCGATGATGAACTATACAATTGTTCGTTTTTAAATCAGGAAGTCAGAGTATTGACATTTACAACTTTTATCAATGATTTTATAGTTACATGTAGCTTTATGATATTAATATTTAGCTAGTATACAATGTAATTATATTGATAATAATAAATGAATTAATAATAATATCATAATTGCATTGTCAAATATCATGTACGTTATGATATTGATAATTGATAGGAACAGAAAGAAGACTTGCATGCTATGACAATACGAGTGAATAATAATAGCAATAGATGGACTTTTACTTTTACATTGTCTGGTCGAATTATCTGTTTATCATAAAGGGATTGGATTTCACTTTTATGTTAACCATGCTTGTATGAAGAAAATTCATTTAAGAATATATTCTATGGGACGCGTTATAATTGCCCAGATCAGTTTGTTATTCGTAATTAAGATATTTAATTTAAGATGTAATTCACATGATATAATTACTATTCATATCCAGTTTAAATTTGTTATTTACATTTAAGATATTTCTTTTACGATGTAAATACACAGAATGCAAATGCTATATTCAGTAGTTTAGAGAAGTTAAGGACAGATTTTATTCGTTTTTGTTACATTACTCTTGCCATCATTTTCAGATAAAATTAACATGTTTAAATGATATTATAAACCGTATCTAGCGGGATATAACGATGGGTTTATTGGGTTTAGCGAGGTGAATTATATTTTAGTAAACATTTGTAGGAGAAGGGAGACAACCCATTGTTTACGTCGCTAAGATATTCTACTTTCGGTTTGTATAGCCAAACGACAGTGACTACATTTCATAAAAGCGACAGGTTAACAGACTTGAACTCGACAACAGGAAACTACTGTAGAATGACAAAGTTTGGTATTGCACGTAGAAAACTATGAAATGTTTGTAAATGGGCACATACATAACTATTAAGATGGTAAAGGGAATCAACTCCTTGTTTACCAGCAATACTATCATACAGCAGAATATAAAATGTGCAAAAATGTAAAATGAAAGTACTTCATCAGTGTGGTAGTATTTTGCTATGATAGGAGATAACATACTCATATTTTATATATCTATATAGGTGTTACAAGACATATATTTACATCAAAATGTACGAAATTACATTCCTACTTTCGGTTTATATAGTCTAACTACACAGTCATCATAATATGTCAATATTGTTCTCATCTTCCCAATATTAACGTCCATCATCACTCGGGTTTAATTTCAGGAGAAACTATCATTTGCTAAAGATGGATATCACAATTGATAACGAGTTACAACTCGTGTACTCACCATATAGAAACAGGAGGCTAAGTGTGAGCCCAGGCAGACGTCAATAGCAATATTTCAGGGATTTCCGGTTTTCCCGAACGTTCACGGAAATTTTCCCGAGATGTTACGATTAATACCGACATCATCGTCTATTTGATTAAATGTAACTACATTGTACTTGTTACGTCTATACTATATAACTATTTTGGGTTTTAAATAAACTCATCATATTATAATCTAAGGAGGGTTATGTATATACTGACCGATATTAGAAACGATTAAAATTAATCCACAAAAATAGTGGTTACGTACAAACAATCATACTGACAAATAGATCATGTTAATTTAATTTAAATATCGACTAGATATCGGCAGTTCTGGTTCTATATTTTCAAACAAGGTGTATTTTTAAATCATAGCAATTTTACGTTTATCTTTGTATACGCTAAGGTATTGTAAATTCCATATTCCTCAGTTGAAATAAATTGTAAATTACAAATACATTTAATTATAAAGTGTTCATGTATGCTTACACTGTTGTTTAATGATATCTAGTTGACTTCATTAACATCATTCAACAAGGAATTTGATCAGTGTTATGCTTTACTGCACCTACATATATATAATGCACACGTTAGTGTTGTACAGTGTATAGACATTTAATATTACATCGACAGTTACAATTTATCTATGAGATCAGTTAACGCTCAAGACCAATTATTAAGGAATACTTTATATATGTCAAAGTGAGGTTTACCGACAGAGGACAGATGGGTCAGATATTACCATGGACATAGATTAGGCGGTTGTTTACAGTACATTTTCAGTGCCTGAGTTGATGGAGGTGGACAAACTACGATTTACCCGGTTTTAACGTTGGACACCGATAGGTTAAATATTTCTTTTCATGTGGTTTGTATGATGATTGATAGATAATCGGTATTTGTTTCGTTCCAAATTGAAAATTTGCAAACAGTAACGTGCAATTAATACGAATTGCTGTCCTTTGATTTCCATCGTTTTAAGAAACAATAAAATCATCGACAATGGAATGGCAAAGAAGGGAGACTGTCATCTTGATAAGATGACTAGCGTCTCAAATGTCCAATTTCATTACAATTCAACCTGTGTATACAGACAATCAGACTATAAGGACCATATACCTCTGTTCCTTGCTGGTCTTTATAGACCCGGTTTGATTGACTCTTCATTCAAGATCATACGGTTCAAATAGGCTAGTTTTTTTAAACCAATTTCCAAATATTTTATTGACAAAGAAATGTTAAGTGTCAATAGGATTAGACATCAGGCATAGCATATCTTAGTCTTCTCCTTATATTTGTGGTACAAACAAACAATTATATACATGGTGAGGTTTATACAAATAAGGGGAGGTAACTCCTTGATGAAGAAAGATATAATTGTTAACCATAGATATAATTTGTAACTCTATAAATAAGCATTTAAATTTCATTTTTAATGGCATAATCGAAATAATTATGATATGATACTAAATGTACTTAATGATAGTATGTCTATTTGGTGATATTGATTCTATTCACCACAACAGATACAGACTAATAGAATCTTTCACCCGTTTGGGGTGAGACAGGAGAATCGCAATCCCAGGGGTAAACACTGTTTGACAGCTTAAGAATCTTACCTCCTGCCTCTCCCCAAAGAGGGTGAATTATTCTTTTTCTCTTACCCCGTGCACCACTTTGTGTCTTAAATAAACGTGTCACTTATGCAAACAAGGATGATGTAACCTCAATGAATCGTCGCCTTGGCACACTTTGTGATGTCATTTCATTGTTGTGGTGACATTATAATACTATTACCGCGACGTCATGATACTGTTGTTGTGACGTCATACAATTGTTGAGCATGTGCAAAGATCTCGTCCTGTCTGGGGTAAGAGAATATAAAGTCCATATGTGTATAACAAATTAGGCATCCACTGATGGGAATGAAGAACCAATCTCACAAAATAGAGATATATTTGATTTGTTGAGTTTTATCATTTTCTTTTATATTAAATTAAAAGTGTTCATCCATAATTAAATAATTAGGAGTTACCTCGCTTGAATAGTTTGTTTCAAAAGACGTCTTGTGAATCACTACTGTATATATTTGTTTGTTTTCGCGATGTCGTCTTTGATACTTATTCGCGCGGAGAAATAGTCGTGCATTCGTCTTTTTCTGGTAGTTATACCATATATTACTTGATATTCTTTCCATTAGTATTAGGGTTATTTACAAAAAGCAATATACGTTTATGCATACGTATACAGATACGTATTTGAAGTGGAACAATCGTTATTTATTATGTATTGCAGATATATCTTCGCGTCTAAAATAGTAAATTTTACATGCAAATATATTGAACGATTATGTGGATGTCTTGGTAATTTATATGGTCTCAAAAGGCTTTCCCGATTGATCATAATCGTACGCTGGTTCTCTTTATATGGAATAAAAATGTGCACAGGTTGTTCGTATGAGTTTATTTCGGCGACAGTGCGACAAGGCGTCAGGCAGCAGTGCATGGTGCATTGTCGCTCTGTTGCATGACGCATTATTGCACTGTCGCCTCTTCGGTTGGCGCAATGTCGCTTATCGCTTGGCGAATCGTCGCGCTGTCATTTTTGCTTGGTGCACTGTTGTATTGTCACACTTTGCTTGGGGCGTTGTCGAAACGTCGCAAGGCGCATTGTCGAACTGTTGCATGAAGGGGTCGCGACTGGCAACAATGTGCCATACGACAGTGCGTCAAGCGGAGAACGAGAATGCGCCATACGACAATACGCGATGCGATACTGTTTGTCACATTTCGCAATGTCGTTTGACGTCGCTCTTAGCTTGGCGCATTGTCGCATAACGCATTGTCGCTCTTTGCTTGGCGCATTGTCGCATGGTGGGTCGCCAATGCGATATAATGTGACATGAACAAAATCAACCCTCATAATGTTCGGTCCAACGAACCACACTAATCACTAGCGTACAATTTCGTTCCTTTGCGGTGGTATTCACGTTCAGTCAGGCACACATGATTACCGTGCAAAGATCATGTAGCTATTCAAAGACTACATTGAACAATGTACGATATAAGATATTCACAACAAACAAAATAAAACCAAAATAAATTAGGAAAATATAAATTTAATTTCCTGCATATATTTAGAAAATTCAAGATCCTGTTACAAGTCAATGGAAATGAATTCAAACAGGCTAGTTTGTTTTTTCAAACGTCTTCTTGTGAATAACTACTGTATATTTTTGTTTATTTTCGCGATTTGTTCTTTGATACTTATTCATGGGGAGAAATATTCGTGAATGTGACGAATTTTAGCGTTAATATTATATGTTACTTGTCATTAACCTGTATAACACTTCAGAAAAATTAACTTAACCCACGCGAATAAAAAGTAACTATACCGTAATAGACCTAAAGAACCGATGTTGGATAAATCGCATGCTGTGATGAATATTTTCCAACTTTAAAAAAAAAATGAATGACATCGATATCCATTTATGGTCACGTGTGTCAAATTGGCAAATATATTACTTCCTGTCAATAAATAGTTGGCGTTTGCTATTGGGTTTGTTTAAATGAATAATCTTGACCTCCATTGAAAATCACAACTTTTAAAACTAAAATTTATTATTCAAATATTGGTTATGAAGTATGTTGGATGAAACACTTTATTTTTTTTAAACACAAAATTTATTTTTCTTAAATGACCGAATCCTACATAGTCAAATACATCAGAAACTATTTTTTATTACTGAAGAATTCTTAGGTATCAAATGTTCTAATTTTTTGCCGCATTGTATTTCATATTTTATTTAAAAGATGTATTTTTAAAATGTTTACCACTTTGTTACATTGTATCAATAGTCAGATGGAGGTGTAATCCTATCAGACCTCATGTTTTTGTATGTACATGTATTTATCGAATAGTGACATAATTCCCATTCTAAGCATACAAAAGTAAAGATGGGATTTGGTTTGGTAATTTTGTATAACAGAATTTAGATGAAAAAACTGAAAATTTAAATTGAAGTGCAATATAATGGTATGTACAAATTAAAAGTTTCCACCCTAAGGAGCTACATGTACCGGTGATGTTCATGGGAATGATAATTAACCAGTTAAATGATAATCTATCTATTGATATTGAATGCCGTACACTAAACCTTCTTTCGCGGCTACTAAAGTGTGCAAAATGTGGACAAAAATAAATATTTGAACGTGAAATTCGCGAAAATAGATCACGACAAAAGGCCTTATAATATAGATATAAAAGATACATTATTTTTCTGTCACTCATAATGAACACTAAATACGCTAAAATGAATCACGACTTTTTTAGCTACCACAATAACAGTTAAGTTATCAACCATTCAGAGGAAACAAGAGTTAAAGCGCTGTTACAATACTTATCGATACAATAACCGTTTAACAACTGGTTTCAAATGTTCACTTATCTCGGGATCAGCAGTATGTAGATTGCAATTCCAACACCGTCACTGCAGATGAAAGATGTGGATGTTATTGCGGTCATTTCGATTATCATTTAAGTTAGAGACTACAAACGTGTCACCACGTACAGCTATTGCCGTTGGTTTCCGTATTCCGCCAGCTGATGTCAACAGTTCCCTGACACGTGTCCCGTCCCCAGACATCTGTACGACGTTGTGTGAATCCCCACCACACACGTAGATGTTCCCCTCCCTGTCCACGTCTATTCCCCTGCAGGCACCTCTCACAACACCACCAACCTTCATCACGTCCGTGTGGCGTTTGTCAGTCGACAGTCTGGACACTACAGCGTCTCCAGTGGTGTTAGTATCAACACTGACGATAGTGTCTCCCGTCACAGCATCATGTGTCAGGTACCAACAGGTATTCTTATAGTTGTGTATCAGGACAGTGGCTCCGTCCTGTGTCAGACTGTATACCTTTCCCCCTAGCTCACTCACAACAAACCTGCCGTCAGTGTGTGCGATACCGTACAAATCTTTGTTTGCGTTGATGACACGTAACACAGAGAGTTTTGAGTCCTCCACTTTTACGACACGTACACCAAAAACACTAGTACTACTACCAGTGACTACTACAGTATCGTATGTAACCGAACACATATCGCGAGGATACCGAGGAAGGGTTAACTGATCCAGGTTATGTCCTTCATCTGTAAACAGCTTTAGTTTCCTGTTCGTGTCACTAACTACCAGTTTGTTTTCCTGAAGGTACACAATTCCACGTATCCAGCATTGTTCTTTCTCCCCGGAAGTCTTAGTTGATCTTTCCAATCTCCTTCACCTGACGTTCTATCAGAGGTACAGGTAGGAATCCAGGAACATCAGGGAAAAATCGAGCCTGTTTCTCAATGACGATCCTTCCCAACATGTCATCACCTTGAGTACCAGGATCAGGAACTTGGTGACGAATACTGACTGACGTAAAGGACTCCTTCATCTCCTTGATCAGGTCCTTACACGACTCGACCTCGGCCTGACCTCTCAGGTACGATACTATTGCCTCGATGTGGTTGTTGTCCTCTACAGCTTTGACGGATGACTTTGCGGTATTCAGCATCCCATTCATAAGACGTTCACATTGACGTAGCGAGGCCTCGATGGTCATTTTCTCCTCTTTGTATCTTGCAACCAATCTATCCGTAACATCTTTTTGGAGCTCATTAAGTTGTTCTTCTATCCTTTGACGAAGATCTGCGATACTCTTCAAAGCAACTTCTTGATTTTGTTTCAAAGATTGAATCTGTTCATCAAAGTCCTTCACTAACGACTTCATGGCCTCAGTTCCCTTTTTTAGCATATTTAACCATATCTTCTAGTTTTTTCGCTTTTGTAAGCTCCTCTAAATAATCCTTAGCTTTCTTCACATCCTCACACTGCCTGTGATATTCAATAATACATTCGTGACATCCGAGCTGTGTGTGGTCTTCGCAATACCAAGTCACCAATTCTTTGTGCTTTTCGCAATTTGGGGTCGATTCTTCTTGTCGTCTGTTACTGATATTGTCCCCACTAATATCTAAGATATCACAATTACTGTGTAGCATATCATGATGTTGTACTTTACAGTCCCCACACAAATTCAGGTTCATCATTTTACACCAGAATTTGGCTGGGTTAGTAGGGTTGCCTTTGGTCTGGCAGGGTGTGCAGTACGGAATCTCAGACGAGCGTTCCTTGAGCTGGATAAGTTCCTGGATCACGACATTAGTCGGGAATTGTTTTACCCATTTTCCCGTTGATTCTGAGTGATTGATAGGAGAGGTCATCTTCCGACAGATCGGACAAGGGAATGCTGTTTCCTGACACCCTTCTCCCAGACAGTTCCTTGGTGATGTAGGTCCCGAGACATTCTTGACAGAAGCTATGAAGACAAGGTAGAGACTTGGGTTGTCGGAGTCTTTCAAGGCAGATTGGACACTCAAGTAAGTGTAGGTCGAGCTCTGGAGGGCGTCCACCTTCAGCCATTGTGGCGATTAGTTGAGAACTAGTCAAGCTCACCTGAAATAAAATTAAAATCACAGTTAAAAATAACAGTTATTATGCATGGTTAATTTTTGATTAGTACATGTAGTTCAGTTTTGTATCACAGAAATATGATGTAGTCACAGAGATTTTAGAAATCACAATTCCACAAATAGTTGACCACAATTATTAATTTGATAACAAAAGAGATCCCAGAGGGATTTTGACTTCCTTTAAAGAATAATCTACATGTATATCTGACAAGAAAAAGAAGGGATTTTTTCTCTGCTTTTCTCTTCTATTTCCCTCTTCCTTCAAACATTGAATGTATAATTATGCACCTCAACTATGAAAAATAATATAGTCATTGTACCGTGTTGTACTTTAATTTGTTGCAGAATTCAGGACGAACAAGTTTAATTTTAGGAACCAAGACCTTTTTTTAGTACTTTTTGGGAGAGTGACAAAATCCAAGATGACTGCTTATCAGTCATGTTTTTTCCCTTTTCATTTACAAAATGCAATTACTACCTATACAGAAAAAGAGAAACCTGCAAATGGAATTTCAGCGAGATCCCTTCAGCACCTTTTAAGACAAGGGGCCCAGGGGCCGTAACGGTCATCTGACTACCTTGGCAATAATCCTAAAGGAAATTAATCAGATATGGTTGTCATGGTAGCCATCTTTGATTTGAGATAAATTAGAGAAATTTGTAAAACAACCCTTTTTCGGCAGGGTTTTTTATCAGGCTTTGGGCAAAATTTTTGGCCCCATATCCCCATGGCAAATCCTTTTAATTTTTCCCAATTGAAGCCTTAAATTTCCAAAAATCAAAATTTTATTGAAGACTTTCCAAAAAACATTGTATGACCTTAATTGGCTAAGGCTTTAAATATATGTGAATTGGTTCAGAAAAGTACAAAAACTACACTGAAAATAACAAGACGCCTTGACGGGCACCTGAGTGCTGATACAGAAAGAGAAATAGCAAGTTAGTATGAAATCTGTAAAAAGTAATAGATCGTATTAGAATAAAAATTAATGATTGAACCTTTCGTATTAGATTTTTTATTTTTTGTTTTTTCATTTTGATAAGTTAATTTATTATGTTACCAAACCATATGCTTAAAATTCCAATTTGCTTTGCCAACGTTAAACAACAAAACCAAACTAGAAGTCAGTCAGTGTCAGTGATTTTATAAGTTTCACTTTTTAATCTATGAAGATTATTTGGTTCCATCGATCTGTGAATCAGAAGATTTTTTAAAATTTTGCTAATTTCGACCCCTTTTGGCCCCGCCCCTCTGGCCCCTGGGGTCGGCCAGGACCAATATGGATTATGATGTTAAAAATGCTTTCTTAGGCTAATAATTCTAACCCAGTTTTGACTAATTTCATATGAAAAACAAAGCAAATAATCGTTCATATTTTTGTTTTTCTTATATAAACTTTAGTAAATTTGACCCCCTCCACCAGGGGAAAATCTGAGATCCCAGGGCCATTAAATTCACAATTTTTGTAAAGGGCCTCAAGACCTTCCAATCTATGAAGAGTATTCTGGTTCCATGTAATCTGTGAATTAAGAATGATTTTTGAAGTTTTAGCCTATTTGACCCTTTTTTGGCCCTGTCCCTAAGGCCCCCGGGGGTCGGCCCAGGACAAATATGGATATGACAATAAAATGCTATCTCAGGCTAAATATTCTTACCAAGTTTGACTAATTTCCTATGAAAAATAAGAAAAATAGCGTTCATAAATGTGCTTTTCCTATATAAACTATAGTAAACTTGATCCCTCTCCCCAGGGGGAAACACGAGACCACAGGTTCATATAATTCACATTTTTTGTAAAGGACCTCAAGACGTTTTTTAACCTATGAAGAGTATTTGATTCTGCCATTTCAGGAATTTCAGAAGAAGATTTTTGAAGTTTCAGCTTATTTGACCCCTTTTGGCCCCACCTCTCAGGCTCCTGGGGGTCAGTCGTGGAAAAAATTGTTAATAGGATTCAATGGCCATCTCATACTGATAATTCTGACAACATTTGACTTATTTCCTATTACAAATGATCAGATAATGCTCAAAAATGTGTTTTCACTATATTAACCATAGTAAACTTAACCCCCTCTCAAAGAGGGAACGTTAGACCCCAGGGTCATATAATTCACAATTTTTGTAAAGGACTTCAAGACCTTTCAATCTATGAAGAGTATTTGATTCTGCCATGTCTGGAATATCAGAAGATTTTTAGCCTATTTGACCCCTTTTGGCCCCACCCTCAGGACCCCTGAGGGGCTGGGTCCATATAATTCACAACTTTGCTTGACATTTTGGCTATGGAAGGTTTCTGCAAAATTTCAACAAAATTTGGTTCAGGTGTTTTTTGAAGAAGAAGTCAAATCGCACCAATAGAACTGAGAAGAAGTGTTTTCAAGATGGCGGCTGTGGTGGCCATCTTGGATTTAGGATCAACCCGAAAAATAAAAATACTTGGTCGGGGAATATGTCAGTATAACTTCAGACAGGTTTCAGCCAAATCGCACAATTAGACCTCGAGAAATTCAAAATGAGTTTTTCAAGATGGCGGCTGTAGCGGCAATCTTGGAATTCCGATCGACCCTATAAATAACAGCACTTTTTCAGGAACAGGATCATTTGAGGCAAGTTTCAGCCACATTGCACCGGTAGAACATGATAAGATGTTCAAAATGTGTTTTCAGTATAGCGGTCCATCTTGGATTTCGAATCGACCAAAAAAAGATAACAACACTTTGTCGGGACCATCTCAGGAACATATGAGACACGTTTCAGCCAAATCGCAATCTGTTCCAATATTCAATATGCACAACTAGGGGAGCCTATTTATGAAATTTGCGGCAGATACCTTCAGCACTTTAAAAGAAAAAGCGATAACAAACATTGACCATCAAAAATCAAGATGGCGGCATGTCGGCCATATTTTAACGATCAGTCCTAAAATGCAATATACATAACTTACTAAGATTCTATATGAAATTTGAGAAAGGGTCCATAATGTACTTTCAGAAAAATAGCGATAACAGAAGGACAAAAGGTGATTTGGATAGCCCACCATCTAATGGGGGCTGAAAAAATAAGCTGAGAGGTAGATATATTCCAACGATTATGACCTCAATGATGTATTGTGAACTGTAATTGTTATGTATGACACTAAATACATGTAGTTATGAGATAAGGGAGATAACTCCTATAGCTTTTTTTATCAATACATCCTATGAAGGTCATATCATTGATTTAGGTTATAGAACTTTCTAGAATATAATCATGTATAAACAAATATGTTTGTAAACATGTTGATTTTAAGTAGAGATCTAGAATGATCTATTTCCAGAAAGTTATGTGTGTTTACTTGTTTACTGTTTTTAGTTAGATATTTCTAGAAGTAGAAGGTTCTCCAATATTCTTGAATTATGGTTAAGCTATATATACTCCAGCTGCCCAAGGCTAAATCAGAACTGTAATGAGACCTGTAATGAGACATATCAAGAATTGGTACAGTGCCATATTAGATTCTATTGGGAGAGCTATTGTGACTTTATCTGTGGATTATTACAACACTGTGTGTGGATTTATTCATATTGCCTGGAACTTTACAAATCATCGGTGGACATTCAATTTCCTTGTGGATTTGTGATTATTGTTAATTTGAAACCTGGAAGGATCAAGGATTATACCAGGACATTCGCATACAGATAAGTAACACTTTAAATCATCGTACTAGTCTTGTACCACCACCAATTACTTTAGATATTGTAAACCATCTCTGTATAATAGTTTGTATATATAATTAAATTGTGTTTTGAATTTAGCTGCTAGTTTCTCCTTTCTGTTATTCGTTTAATGTAACAGAATATTTACTTTCATTTAATATATTAATATTGATAATTTTTAGAGATAACGCAATATATTGATCAGAATTTGATAATAAAAAGAAGTTAGAAGCAACCATATACTGTTTCGTCAGTTCAAGAGAACATTAAAAACTCGACACATGTATAGTACATGTAAATATACAATATTGAAAGACCCCACTGCATTTCCGAGGCGAAAATTAAATTTGGTTTCATAAAAAACACCTTGCAATCATAACATAATATAGGTGTGTGTTATAGCACCTATCGGATGTCAATTATTCCTGTTGTAATATATGTTTAACAACAGTGAAGATTTGCAGTCTGGGGGGGGTGGGGGGGGGGGGGGGTTGGTGGGGGGTGGTGGGGTGGGGTTGAGGCGCAGTGGAGGTTATTTTAAAAGATATATAACAGTCAACTTTTTCGATGTTGATGCTTAAGAGTGAGGTACCATCAGTGAGCAAAATAACGATTTAGAGCAAACTTTACAAAATTAACTTCTTGTTTTGCATGTCAGATTTCCGGTAATCAAAAGACAGTTTCTAAAAAAGTAGTTGGACCTTTAAAATACGAATGTAAATTATGATTAATACTCAGTGTCATAAGTAGGAAAAGTATGTATATATATACTGTGTATAATTTTATCACAAGGAAAAAACCTTTATTGATGACACATGTATTCCGTAGCTAACGTTTTCAGCCCTCCTGGGCATATTCAATGCGTTCTTATTGTTTATAATATTGGGTATACTTTAGTAGGCAAAGGGGGGCAACTCTGCAGGTTGACCAACATTACAATGTCAAGATCAAAACATCAAGATACATAATATTACAACAAATGTTTTACTGGTACAGAACTTTATTGGTACGGTATTTTTGGCGATGATAGACTTTACATAGTACATATTTGAGATGTTAAGAATCCAATTTTACACCCACAATATACGAAATTATATCCCCTACTTTCGGTTTGTATAGTCTCACTATTGTCTTCTGAATTTGACAATATTTATCTGTGTTTTCTTTTACAACATTAAACTCTAGACAATATATCTTACAGATAAATTTATCACTAATATTCCTCTTTATGACGAGAAAAATTAAATTGATATATCATTATAACAAGTTTTAATACTACGTGTACTTACCATCATAGATTTACACAGGGGAGCGCGTAGTGTGTGCCGAGACAAGATCCGGGGGATTTCCGGGAAAATTACGATCATACACGGAAAACTTATCCACGAAATGTTACGATTTGCTGCCGTAAGGTTGACACCCGTCGTCTGGCTTGTTGTCAAAGTCGGTTACCTAATATATGTATTGACTGATGGTCAGTTACCTGTTACTACCCAAAAATTTTAAACGAAGGTGAGCAAATATAATATTAATTCACCAATTTACAAAATATTATGATGGAGTAAAAAAAAACGATTGCATATTTGTCTATATCATTAATTATGATTAATCTTTAAATAAAGCGAGTGTATCTTAGATCATGATTTTTAAGCAATTAAAATGAATCATTAATTAACAAAAGATAGTTTTTTTCTGAAATACATGTAATTAGCTGTCGTACAGTTTTCTTGATTTATTTTTGAATCTTGTTTTATTTCTTAAAAACATAATAGTCATATTACGTTTAATTTTCCTACAATTTATACACGTAAAGGTATGCAGTAAATATTAAATGTTTTTAAAAGAGCGAAATCGCAAAAGTATCTTAATCTTAAAAATTTAGTTGTATGTTATATTTTTTACTATTTGTATCGTATTGACTCTGTCACTTAAAGGGACAATTCAGTGAGGCTAATTCTGTTACATAACCACGCGAAGTCAAATTATGACATAAATGTATATGTTCTACTTTATCGTTATGGAAACATAATAACAAGAAATATTGACAAATTTCACGGACATTTGTTAAGTATTTTGTTGATTGATACCGTTGAAATTCCAAATCGTTGATCAATCGCAATTAAAGCCAGGTAGAGTTAATGAAATTATTTTTTGACAAGAAACATGCCATTTAATAAGGGTAAACACACATGTACAGTAATAGGGATTTGAGTAGTTTCTAAGAACGAATTTTTTTTAACTACAATACCAAGGGCCAGTGTTCGGCCACACAAGGGACATCCGAACCAATATGTGTAATGGCGGACAGTAAGCGGGTCTTGAAACCCATTTCACAATACATTTCACTACATGGGCATTTGTGGCATTTCATGATGTAAAAATCAACTAATTCTCTATTTTTCTATTTAGAACAATGGCTTGTTTCCGAATGCTATTATGTTTACCTGCACTCGCACTATAATAGCCATAATAGCCACTTCTCGGTTGACCCGGACAATAATACCCGACATTCCAGTTGTTATAACGACAGTGATAGTAACAATTAGTGTAACGATAGGCACTGTCACCCTCTAATGCAGAATTCGCATGAAAAGACACGTGCGAAGCGTGCGAGCCTCAGTCGCCATCTTGGGATGTAGGTACCACATGGTACATGTACGATCATCAGCTTTTTACTACAGTGATTCAAAGTCATTATGGGATTGAAGCATGTAAGAAAGCTTGGAAGCATAAGACAACACTGGGATGATTTTATACAACTTTTATTTCGAACGTAACAATATGAAAATGAATATCATGTGCAGTAAACATGAAGAATTTGTGATGTTTCAAAACTACAATTAAAGGGAAATAACTCTTGGACAGAAATATCATATCACGAGACAGGTTCACGATTGAACATATTACTTGTAAGTAAAATTCTCAATTACATCAATGAACAACAAAGACATACACTCATACCTTGTTATCTGGTGTGATGGAAACTCAATAACCTTGTTATCTCGAAATAGATATTTCGACATCAAATATTTCCGTCATTTCGAATTTCTTATTTTCAAAATGCAAAATTTCACCTTGCGAGCAAATATTGATATTTACGTCAATACAAAGCCGAACTTAATGTATGTATTGCGTCGTTTTCAATAAATTAATGACGTAATACCAAACTAATGACGTAATAATCAATACTTGATCAGAACAAAGGACAGCACTTAAGAAGGTCTACGGAGGCATATTATGTTTTTTTTTTATATTTCATAGATAGTATTCGTCTGCGCTGTAACATGGAATAAGATATATACGACAATAAATGTGGACCAGCCATATTTCTAATTGTCGTTTCTCTGGTATCTTGTAAATTGCTTATTTTGATCAACGCCAACTTTCATCATCTATTTAGCATTTCATCATCAAATATTACGTTCATCAAGCACTTATCACGAATAGATACTAGAAAGCAGGTTACTGTATGCAACCACCCATTCCTCGTATTACTAACGAAACCAGTCCGTTTTGCGACATTATGACGTCACTCTGTCACTCTCGATATCCAGTACGTTGCATGAAGTGATGACGTCACATATGTTATGTCGCTGTAGTCCTAAAATGAATTTAGGCGTTCGTATTACTAACGAAACCAGTCCGTTTTGCGACATTATGACGTCACATTGTCACTTTCGATTTCAAGTACATTGCATGAAGTTACATGTACTACATGTACATAATGTTTCTGTTATCCGCAAATTGTATGAAGGCGTTCGTATTACGAAAACAGTCCGTTTGTGACATTATGACGCCATACTGTCAATGGCGAAATCAAGTCTATAGCATAAAGTTGTGACGTCACATCCGTAATGTCGCTGTTATCCGTAAGTTTCATTTACACGTCATATTCTGTTTTGATGACGCCACAACTAATCACGCCGTATTTACTGTATGTATCGATCCGTTATGGCAGACATTATAGAACTGTTACACATTAGGCTTTGAAAACATAATATGAGCACTACGTAATGACGCATATTTTTGACGTTTACAGTTCTTGAATGTCAAATTTAATATGATGTTGGTGCAGGAGTAGATCGTCAGCAAACTACCTAATGGGTAATGTCACACACATGATCTATGAATCAAAGGAGCTTTCGTGGAGATATCGCATTGTAACCAAAAACTATAGTCCAATTAACATATCTAATCCTTAATTCCATTTCTGCATTGATTAATTGATAATCGATATCCACGAATAATCGATATTATTATCAATTGAACGACTGATCAATAACTTAACATCATCTCGAAGTTGGGTTGTCCTAATTGAATGATGAATTGTTTCTGGACCGGAAACGCGGATGTGCATGACTCACACCGCTGCCGAGATGAACCGTATGCCTTCCCACAAGCACCTCGCTATGTCGACGACGATTTGAAGGAGTCGTGATTCTGTCTTTGATTCGTTGAAAGAAATTTTTATGCTGGAACGCATTCAACTCCATCCCCGCCTTAGCTAACCACGGACGATCTTTTTCTGTTATATAGCCTGCAAAACCAAAGATTAAAAATAAGATTTTCCCTTTTATACATGAATATGTTTCTAATGTTCACCCAATTAATAAACACAGCTATTTGTATCTTAAAACGGTTTCATTGGGTAATTTCGAGTGAAAAAACGAATTTTGGGTTATTTCATAAGAGTATAAAACGGTATAAAACAATAACTTCAGCGCTGGGAAGAAACGTATATACATAAAATCCTCGAAATTAAATAAAAAAAGACGCACAGTTCATACTGTTTACGGCTTGGTAAAACCAGAGAAGATGATAGTAAATTATCTATGTCTCTGGTAAAGCAAAACCTATTCCAGTTAATCATGCTATTATTTTGTTTTATCATATACAAAAGATCCTCTGGGTTGGGCATTTATGCCATAACCTTCACGTTTGGTGTCTCACTCACCGACTTTTAAGAGACGACGGATATTTTCCGTCGACATCCCGTGTGTCGAGGTGAATGCTAAATAAAGCGCTGATTGGCCGAGTTTGTCCACGATATTGACGTCACATCCGTTCTTGATGAGATACTCGGAAGTTCGTTCGCGTCCGTCTGCCATGGCGATCATAAACGCAGTCTTCCCCGTAGAATCCATTTCGTCGATGTTGCCACCTGTAATTACACAAAGATAGTACTCAGTATTATAATTGTCAACATATATATGTACAATATCATCGACGGGATATGTGAGTTCATCCTTAATTCTCCAGGGGTTACTATCACTGTCGTTATGCCAACTGCTGATATATATATATATATACATAGTACATAAAAAAATCGAATGCTCTGTAGGTGACAGCATGTTGAAGCTGGGCGGTCATTTTTTCCTCTATGAAGTATAATTATATATACCTGTGATTATTTTCTTCTGAAATGATTTCAGGTTTACTATGCCATAATTCAAGGTGAATATCACGACAGTGATAGTAACCCCTTGGAATATCGAATATGGTATAGGCTGTGCTAAACTTATCTGGGTCTACGTTTGATTTGTTTATGTCTTATCAATTGCGTTTAAGGCCCATAAGATCATTTCAGGATAAGAAATTGAAAAAAGCATCAGGAGAGACCCACCGGGTCGGTATCTGACCACTGCCCCACGTATTCGAACTCTGGCCCAGAGGTGAAGGGCAAATGGTGAAACATTAGAAAACCTAGGAACTCGACTATCGTTGTTGATGAAGTGTATGTGGTTTACTAAGATAAATATGTGTTCATTTGTAGGTCATATCTAAAGATGGGACAATGTATTGCTTCTATTTCCTGTTCACACATGTATATGTATATCATGCTTAAATTTACCCACTAATGTATCACTACGCGCGATGGTTTCTGTCTCATCCAGAAAAGTAATCCACAATGTTCAAGGACATAAAGGTCAAACATTGAGCTTGCCGCCCGATTTTATACACTTCCATTCGTTACTTTCCTGTCCTAAACCAGGTGGGTTTGGGTTTTATTAGTTTAACGTCCTATCAACAGCCATGGTCATGTAAGGACGTGCCAGGTTTGTTGCCTTGGAGGAAAGCAGGAGTATCCGGAGAAACCCCCGGCAAACGGTCAGTACCTGGCAACTGCCTCACAGGGGATTCGAACTCGCGACCGGAGATGGAGGGCTCGTGTTAATATGTTGAGATATCTTAACTACTCGGCCACCCCCCCTCCTTCCCAACCATGTGCGAATGTTTAATTTCATGTATCGTATTTCTTTCTCTCATGCAATGCTGTTGTACACCCACGTCGCTTTTGATTGCATTACACTGAAATTAATATGATGCATGTATTGCAGTTACGTAACTTGATTATGACGTCACAATGAAAACGACGTCACTTCATAAACACGACAATGTTACGTAATTACTTCAACGTCACATTTTAAAAATATTGACACGACATTTGTTTACCGCTCCTCACTTGAATCAAGTCTTGATACGAAAATCAATAACTAGAAATACGCTGACCTGAGAGCGTCACCTTGGGGAAATCATCGTGGTAATTTGAGTTCACACGCATAATATCAACCAGGTTGTGACGTCACTATATTAGTATTTTATCAGAAAAATGGAAACAGATAGGCCTATGCTAAAAACCACATACACTTCGTGTCACTATGTGCCTTATAGCCAATGCAATGACAAAAGTTGAAATTCAGAGCTTATCGTACATGCAATATGTATTTCACATTTCTCCATCAACGATGTTTCTGAAATAGCATGTTTTATTGAGAACTAATAATAAAAAATTCTTTGAAAATGACCCATTTGAAAAACGTTTTTGCACTACGCGATAAAAACTTTAAAATCCTTTTGAAAATAGAAAATGAAACTCACCCTTCAGGGTCTACCGTAACATTCAACATATTGAAAAATGGTTGTGGCATCTGTATGTGGTACACGCAACACTGCACATTTTAGGAGTAAATTCTTGATAATAGACGTTTTGAGATAACGGGAAGACTATCATTACCTGTTGTTAAGATGTATATAGATATTGATAACATTATCGATGTTTACAGAGTGTAATGGTAGTATGTAAATGACAAACGGGCTCGCCGGAGAATGCCGTCAAGACTCGACATTGATTGATCAGGCTAATAAAGTCGATAAATGATATCTATAATTAGCATTCTGCTGTGTTTATTGCCTTGTTTGTGTGGGGGAAATGCTTGTGTATTGTCAACCCTAACCTAAATAATGGATCCTCCCCCATTAACATATACAGTAGCCACAGAAAAAAAACAAGCCCTCCCCCACGGCGCGTGAGACGATATTCGGTAAAAGAAGGTCATGTGGCATTTTTACCAGGCATGGAAAACATGGGTCATTAATTACATGATGTACTATAAACATAACAAAAGATTGCATTGTTTCCGAAAAAAGAACCATTCCAGAAAACAAAGGGAGACAATTATGGATGGTTTCACTA
The DNA here is from genome assembly GCF_041381155.1 of Argopecten irradians. Lineage (NCBI taxonomy): Eukaryota > Metazoa > Mollusca > Bivalvia > Pectinida > Pectinidae > Argopecten > Argopecten irradians. The sequence goes on along the minus strand of NC_091149.1, from coordinate 16,740,464 downwards.
GACAGTATATTGATATAGAATAATTTCATTTTTGTCTTAGATATTTATAAACAATACCAGAAACATTCATCCTTTGTTTATGTATTTCTAATAAAAGTCGTCCGCGGACGGGATCCGAAAAGTGACACATGTTGCCGAAATTTGCTTAAAACGTTTCTTCTCCTTAATAACTAAAGCAAATATGAGTTTAATCATGAAACATTTGATAAAGCTACTGTAGTCAAGTGTCACAGGAAGTGGAATTTTCGTTAAAATTTGCTGAAAACTCTTCTTCTCCTTAATAATCAACTATAGCGAAACCAACATTTTATTATAAAAAAATATACGTTATTGTAATCATTTTACAATTGATGAATAATATTCATGATTTTTTTTATTCAATTAGGAACGGATGGTTGGAAATCCGTCAAGCATAAAATAATAATTTGAAATCCATCATTTTGAAATACACTAGAAAGTAACAAAATAAATCTCGCGAAGTGACCATAAGTACCTTAAGCATTTAGAATTATACCGTGAGAGTCAAAGGTTAACGATGATTAAAATGAATGATCACATTAAAGTCACCATATACAAATGAGTCTTCGTGAATTATTCATACCGAGGACGTCGATTTAGGCGAGACAGTGATGTAATACCTAAATTTCCTACATACTGTGAATGTATCATGTTCATTTGCCCACGGGGTCAAATATTTTTTTAAAGAATAGGTGACATAACACGTGTTTGCATGTCATATTTAAGATTTATTTCATGAGTTTAACATTTTTTTTCACAATTTACTAGCCTCGGGTTAAAGGAATGCGTTTGTGAATAATTTAATAATACATTGAATCACGTGAGTTTTTTGTCAAGTGTCAAGGTTGCATTGTTTGCATTTAATGATTTTTCTGGGATCGTTTTATTTTCTTTTGCAACATTTCTCAACTTTACCACGCAGAATATGAAATCAACTGATCTTTTATCTAGATTACTAAAATCTAAACTGTTGCATGATATCTCTGGTGTGTCTAAATATATTTAACATAACTGTAATTAATTTTCAGAACCCTGTGATATATACATCACTGTCCGCCCCTGGATTATGTCGTAGCATTTAAAAAATAACCTTTTATCCCCCAAAATTTTCCCGTAGTTCAATATTTTTTATATTTGTTTTATGAAGTAAATATGTTGTTATGCATCTTCTGTCAAAGTTTCGAAGAAATTGAACCATCCATTTTTTCTAAATCAATATTCAAATTTGTCTTTTTTGAGTAGTTTCTAAACATGAAATAACAGCATTAGTCTGCACTAAATCCGCCCCGCAAATAGAAATCTTTAACAAAATGTTCTATGATATATGTATTGCTTAATTGATATGATATATCTCAATGCTTTTTCAAGAAAAAAATGCTTTACTTCTCGTCATAATTAATTTTTAGTGATAATTTTTGGTGGAAATTAGGTAAAAAAGATGCATGTAAATTACCTAAAACATTCTCACAAAAATAAGAATAGGTCAAAATTTTGAAGTTCAATTTTTTTTAGAAAAGTAATAGACTAAAAAGTGACATAGTTGCTTTTATTCAGTCAATTTTCAAGAAAATTGAACCACAATGTTTCCAAATAGAGCATTTTTAGCACCATAAAACCTTCATTTTTCATTGAAAACGACGTTAATCACAATAGAGTTATCTCCCTTATTATATATATTTTTTATACATTCACTGTAGGTTTTCCTGTTACAATATAATCTAGATGTCAATACTTTTAGTTTTAAAATGAATAACAATGTTTTATCAATATATATATTTCATAAAATAGCAATATAAGGTTAATGGGATAATTAGAATTGTTCTTTTTTAAACTAATAAAATAATTTATTCATAAATTCAAACTTCAGAAAAGGGGATATTAATCAAATCGCGGTCATTCAAATGCTTGAAGAGCTTGGAACACTGTCATAACTTAAGCGTCTGCATGAAAAAATCATGATCTATCTCCCTTATCATGAGACTACATTCTTAAATGCACGTGTGGCCGTATCCCTGACCTCACGTGCCCCCGTATCCTTCCTTAATGCAATGATATGACCCCAGTTTATACATTTAATAAGGATTTTGGACAGGGACATCATAGAGGCGTCGCGAAGACTAACGCCCTCGGCGATCGTCTCAACGTCTATCGCAAAAGTACCAAGGTCAATTTAATTATATAACATATATACTTTGTTGTCTCGATCTGACCTTGAGCAACATGAATGTACACTGTATGTATCATCCTAGCAGGGCCCGTGTGCATTTTAACTCTTTATGGTCGACCTGATCAGGTTTACCTGAGATCTGTTTGCCTGTCATGGTCACGAGATTGTGCCACGTAGCCGTGACTCACAGAAATATGTGTGAAATGTGATAATAACGTGAAAAATTGATAAATCATTTTAACATTAAATCGAGCCTTATTTGCGGCTAGATGTTTTCATTTTAAAAATATATTTCAAGAACAAACAAATATTTACCTTGTGATGCGAATAGTAAGGGCAATTATTTATACAAATGCATATAGTTATGCATTTAGTTATTCGTACTAATTAAGAAATAAAAGAGAAATCAAATATATGTGCATTTTACATTTTATAAACAGTACATCGATTGTTTCGATTTTGCCAGTGCGGTACAGGTATATTATTCTTTAGACGCTCCAACGCTATCAATAACATGCGCAGACGATTTAGTATTTATCTTCAGTTCAAACGTTACTTACTTAACACCGCATAACCACTGATCCTTTGAAAAGTTTGAGCTTTTAATTTTACTTCGATGATAAAAAAATATTTAACAAAGTAATTGCATCCCCGACAAAAAATTTCTGTGCACTATGACCGCTATGAGAATGATGTTACAGATTTGCGTAATGCACCGATTGCAGTATAAATTATTTTGTTACTTTTTGTTTGTATTAGCACTTATACTACAACACGATCTAAACAATACTTATTGGTAATAATGTATGAGTATCCATTATATGCTCTGTCGGCGGTGGAGGCTCTTTAAAAAATGGTTAAAAATTCAGAATCGATTACAATGCTGCAAGGTGTTAAGTCCCACCTTTTTTGTAGTAAATTGTCATTCCCTTTATATCCTTTGTTGAACCAGAAATGGAAACAAATAGAGATCATCATAATTGTGATAACTCGGCGCACAGAAAGTTCTTTTATTGAATCTTCAAAAGCAAAATTTATTGGTGGTAAAATCAGCATAATGTTTCTGGGGGCGCAGGAATAATATTATCACTACAACCATGTACATATGCATTCTATCACATTGTCCTATAGATAGTAACACGTGCTACCGCCCTCTATTTCAGTAACTTATGATGTAACGGGTTTTATAACTGACAAAGGTCCGAACAGAGGAGATAAAAATAGACTTCATGTCACGAAGCGTTGGGCCTGTAAGTACGGGTAAGTGTCATTGTCGGACAAGTCAGTGTACAACGTACATGTACCTTTTGTTTTTAACGAGTAACAAAATGTGTATAACACTTCTCCCGAAGAAAATCACCATCTAATCATATTTACCCATCAGAGCGACATTAGAGAATATAAAAACAAAAAATAGTACGTATTATCTGTCTCTGAAATGGTTTACATTTCCAGTGAAATGAGCAATGATAAACATTTTTGTTTATTAAAGGCTAAATGAACATTAACTTAATTATATTTCAGTCAGCAATAATTAAGATATAATGGCTTCTTGTCGTCAGGTTAATTACATCACAGGCTGAACTTTGACCTTACGCTGACATAAACTTTCAGGTCACGTCTTGTTTCAATTATTGTAGATTCTACATTTGCAAATTACAGAGTTATCTGCCTTTGCGTGAAGGTAGTTGTTCCGTATTGTTTGATTGTGAGAGTAATGTCACATTTTTTGTCAGATAAAACGACGTAAACTTCGTTCACATAGGGATGACGCCAGAATGTATACATACCTACAAGGGCAGACAACTCTATAATATGCAAAGACGGAATAGGGTCACACGCAATCCGTAAGGCAGAGTGTAGTGGCGGTGTTCCAACATATTACCACCCTCCCCCAAACTCTTGGCTAGAATTTCGAAAACCACAATGGGAGAGTTGCTATATATACTGCCTGTAAGTCGGTGGTCTTTTCTCCGGGTTCTCCGCCTCTTTTACCCCCTAAAACTGATATCGTCCCTAAATAACCCTGCCTGTTAATAGGACGTTAATCAATATCAACTCGACAAAACGACGTCATAAAAGGTCGAACACAAAAACGTACATACATTCTATTTTGATGTAATTAAATCAACGGTTCTTTGGCAGAAAAAGGGAGATTCCATCATCATTTGATGGGAATTATATGTCGTGCATTGACTAGGCTTGAATAATATGTCTTATGTGTTCTACGTCATAAGTTGCTGTGTACTCGCAAGCTGTTTGACCGTTCTAACACCACTGTTTGTCGTGTACTTACCAGCTTTGTGTAAGATTTTGAGTGCCTCTACGTCATCATATAGAACAGATTTCATCAGTGCTGTCTGTCCGTTTCTGTTTTTTGGCATTAATTTCAGTTTTTATCTGAAAGGAAATAAGAAAAAAAAAAAATGACAACACCGTAATTTTCTAGTTATTATCAATTAAAGTTTCAAGTTTTTCAGTTTGACAACATGGCGTTATACAGAACCTTTTAGACAATGCGGAATATATTGGGGGCAATCACTGTGTAACCAAAGCATTGGTGCAGTATCTTAGTTAACAATTCTAAATGACTAAAATGATAATAATAATAGAACGCCATATATTTGAACATGTATACTTTTAGCAGCGATAATTGCAATATTCACTTTCTATAAACTTTATAAATATCCTAAAATCTTAATGCACAGAAAGACAAAAAAACAACTCTAATTCATCCTTCCTCTATATACTGTGAGATGTGTTTAAACATGTGTACATCCACAGGAAAATTATATACTACATATGTAATTGCTTGGCCGGCCACTTCAAACAGACAAGAGATTGATAACTTCTGCACATAATTCCGGAAATAAATTACCGGGAACGGACAGGTGATTATAATACCATCCATCTGTTTGTAAACACACTGTCCCATTGTTGATGACGTAGTCTGATGGAATGATGAATGCAAAATGATAATTTACCAAGGCTGTGAGAGCACGTGACTTGTTTGGACATGATATGCACTTGACACGAAGCAAACAATTTAATTAATATATTTGGCAGGTAAAAATGCGCCATTCAAGGTGTCAGAAGGTTTTTTTTAATATGACATTTTAATTAAATTTAGGTCATAGAAACTGTCAACAAACTCGTGTTTATTGCATATACGAGTGATTAATTCATAATTAGATGACATGAGACAAAGTGTTGGAAAGTGTAACACGTATGTCATGATATGTATGAAATATAAGGGAATACAGGGTAAAATTTATTTTCATAGTTTTACGAAATATGACGGAACGAATAAAAGCGAACGTACAATGTATTTTTTTTTTTGTTTCCATTACACTATTAAGACCTATGATTTTAATCTTGTAGATAAGTTGTTTTCATTTAATTACATTAATTTTGCAGGTCGAGTTTCCTTTCGGTATGAAATCATATATATTCGAATAACAAACACCTTTGGTAATCAGAAAATCTCATCCAAAATGTCCAAGTAAGTTTTTACCATACAATAAATGCTAATTGTAAAAAATGTACAGATTAAATAGAGCGGGGGTTGGGGTGGGGGAGGCATGTTTGGAATTAACGTCCGATTAACAGGTGTTATTCATCCAAAACATAACGAGTTAATTTTTATCCAGAATTTCACTTTTTGCACTTTTTATATGAAATGATTTATTGAAATTACGAAATCATCAGATTAAGGAATTGAAATTCTGTAGTGTTATAAATCGCTGATTATGAAATTTTATTTTGACATTAAGGAGAATCATAACAGTATTGTGATGAATATTACGACCTTGGACAGTGTACGTAAATGTATTAAACTGCATTGCTATGCTTTAGTTGACAGCCCGTGTTTACCTATTTCACAAGCAACATTTTTCGCCTGTTGAAATAAATGTTACAACTGTCGCATATAATCACATTCTTCGTTTGATGTTTTCTCGAAATTGCTGGATTTTTTCCCCTCAAATTTAATTGCGTAAATACATTCATATTTACTTGTTGGATGCTCTTTGGTTATAAATGAAATTAAACCATTAGCAAATGCCAAAATTTAATTGAGGAAAAGAATAATTTATTGTCTATTATTAATAAATATCTGATATTGAGGAAAATGTAATATTAATTAATAATTGGGGTAATTGATTCATTTCATTGGCAATTTGATAAATTGTCATGTTGTTGTTTCTGTGTTCAAATTATCTAATAATATATTCAAAATAGGCTCTAAATTGCTTAGATTTTAAGGAAGTAAAGGCATAATGGAATAATTTAAGTCTAGTTTTAATTGAAAGTCGAGATACACAACATGATAAAAGCTGAGTTAGCAAATATCATACTTAGTTGAAACACGTTTCTGAAAAAAAGGATAGAGAGAGATACACCGTCTCACTGTTGTAATTATTAATCTAATATCTGTATTAATAGTATATACACATGTAAACAAATCCAACTCAAGTGGATTCGTTGCTTCATCTTGCAGGGAGGACTTGCAGTATTCTATTCCCAATTCTAACTCAGTAATATAAGATTGAATTTTTCAGCCCCTGCCCATCTTTATTTGATTGTTTGATTAAATTAACGTCCTATTAACAGCCAGGGTCATGTACGGACGGCCTCCCATGTTTGTTGTGTGTAGCGTGTATGTAGTGCGAGGTGCGTGTTTTGGGAGACTGCGGTATGTTCGTGTTGTGTCTTCTTGTATAGTGGAACTGTTGCCCTTTTATAGTGCTATATCACTGAAGCATGCCGCCGAAGACACCAAGCAACACACACCACCCGGTCACATTATACTGACAACGGGCGAACCAGCTGTCATCCTACTCCCTGTATGCTGAGCACTAAGCAGGAACATAAACACTTTTATACCCCTTGATGTGTCTCGGCCAGTTGACAGAACTCAAAAGCATTCCTGACCTCACAGGAAGGCTTTGGGTTCTGGCTCCTGGTCAAGACCCCTCTTAAAGTCGATTTCACTATATTTATCTATGTCGTAACTTGTAAAAAATAACATTTTAAATGGAGAAGGTTCCATTAATAATTCCATTGTTTTTGCACAGACAAAAGATATGTTTATGGTCAAAGTAATAATAAATTTGGAATAGATTTAGTCCTAGCAACAAGAATATTCAATGACAGAAATATTTGCTTATAGATTAACAAAAACAAGGAATGCATTCGACATTGAATCAACAAAACATTTACGTAACCAGTACATTATATGCTGTAAAAACTTTATCTTACGATTCGATCTATAAATAGAGAAGAATATATAAGATATATTTTAGCTATTATCATACGCAGTTTTGAAACAATGCCCTATTGGCTTTCGAGGATATCTCCGAAAGCTCATTGTGGTCGGGCAGACTTTTAAAAAATATTGACTTTGGAAAAGCTTGGACGAAAGTAAAAAACTTACATTGCTATCCTTCGAAATATTGCCAGTGAGGCTATGGATCAAATTACGGAACCAGTACCAAAAACAAAATCGGTCGATTATAAAAAAATAAAAACAAACTAGAAGCAAAATACCCAATAGTCTTATTGTGTTTCACGCGATCACATTTGTGCAATTTCAAACATTGACTCTTCAAACATCAATGAGATTCGTGAACATCTGAGAACACGAGCATACATTGAACCATGTCAATATACAGAACAGACTCTTTACATTAAAAACAGTAATCAAAGCCAAGGTGGGACTAACACAGTCCAAACTCCATGCAATAGAGACCAGGCCCCGATTTCTCGAAACAAACTTAAGTCAAAAAGCAAATTGTCATAAATTTCCATATAAGTTACATAAGGAGAAAAAGTTAAGTTTTGACTTAAGTCTGCACGTTTGTTTCGAGAAATCGGGGCCTTGAAGATGATCGCTAGATTGAAATATTACAGAAGAATAAAGTGATTACACATCGACACATTGCCTACAGCGCAATGCTAGAGGGCAACCATTATTTAAAGTACAATGACGACTTACTACTAATACTTAACAGTAAAACCTTTATATTTAGACCACCCAGAGGTCTGAGTAAAAGTGGTCTTCATAGTGAGGTGCTCTTAATTCTTATTTTAACCAGATCTGTGATGACCAACAACTCTTACTGTATACTAATATAGCAAATACGTGTATTTATAAACAAAAGTGTTTTGTTACATTATAAAGAATAAATCTACAGTTAGTGGTGAATTGATGGTATAAACCCCGTTGATGTCAAGCAAAGGCTTATCAACTATATTTCTCGATAGACTGAGTATGTCACGCGAATGAACCGTTTCGCGGCGGTCCATTCCAAATATCGATACCCTACTCAACTTAATTATTCGATAGAACCTACACCAGAAAGATACTTTATTTCTATAATGCATATAATAATAACAAGAAGACTTCTGTAACCTACCATTTTTCAGAAGAATTTTTACGATGTCAAGATGGCATCTTTCTGTTGCCTCGTGTAACGGGGTGCTGCCTTCTACATCGGGAATGTTCGGATCACTTCCAGCATTAAGTAAATTTTTCACAACCTGCGTTTTGCCATTCCTTGAAGCATAAAATAAAACAGTCCGCCCGTTAGCGTCTCTGGTGTTAAGTTCAGACTCGGTTATCCCTGCCGCTGAAGCTAAGGCATATGACCTTGACATCGGCTTGGCTACAATCACTGACATTGTCGCTAACATCGATAAAGCCTTATATGGTAGCCAGATACAAGAATATGTTTATATTAAATCAGTATATGGAAGGTGTTTGGTTATAATACGTGATCCATTAGATTCGTCATATGACGTCTTTAGCTATGTATAAAACGTTCACTTGAAAGTTGTGTCAACAACGCAACATACAATTAATAATTCATGTTTTAGAGACTTCCAAACAGTAAATTCGAAATCACAGTAGTCGGAAGATAAATCTCAACCGTTTTGAATCCTAAATACTCCACGATTCGAGCCGTATTATTGAAATGTTTAACTCCAGATAATATTTAAGGTGTTCAGCTGGCAATGCAAAGCTCGGAAAAGCAACTTCTGCAATTAGGTAATAGTTTTTTAAATCTCAGCAAAATATCCACGAATCCTGCTTAATGAATCATTAATACGTCTCGAAAAAACTTCCGTATAATATTGTGCGCTTTTCACATTTAAAATCCGTGCAGAATGTACTCCCAAGGGATGCCTGGTTACTTCTAATGCACTCTTCTCCTTATACGAACACCAACGACGTTACCTTGTCCACTGCCCTCACGGCTTTAATACTCCAACGCCTTCTGCACGTCTTATAACCCGACATGCGATTTCTGAAATGTCACCTGGGACGTGGGCTGTATAACAAGCTAGAACACACGAGATATGGTATACCTATAGTTACCTACAGTCTATTGTTACACAGTTAAAACATATATCACTCATATCGTCTACACACACCTGTCAGATTGTCCGGACAGGTAACTTTTACGTACCTATCCATCTACCTGTGCACAGCAGTGACCATTTGACCATTGGCAGTAGTACTGCGTTCATCTACTTAATATAAATTGTTTCTCAATATCGCTTTGTTCATAGTTAAATGCTTAGAAATATGCTTTTAATGATGCTACACCGACGACGAAGTTGTATCTATCAAAAACAGCAGTAGGTGAATTAGTATTTTTTTTCAGTAAAAAAGTTACTTCATATTACTATAACTAATTTTTATTTGTTTTCATACTAAATCCGACTTGCTGATTGGCTGATACTTTTTCTTAATATACTATGAAGAAAAAATCTGAGAATGGCGCGAAAACCCGACGTTATCATGACGCCACAATAGAGACGTCGATATTGCGTATTGATTTAGTAAAAAAATAATCCATTGGAAAATCAAGGGAATCGTACGTTTAAACATATTTTATACAATCAAGTAGTCTGCAAAATTAATTATAAGTATTGATGTCATGAAGTTTTAACTTCATCGGGTTATGAAATAAATTGTGTTTGCAAACTTTTGAGAGAATTCACAGTTTGCGAACAAAATTTCTTTCATACCCCGATGAAGTTAAAAAATAGTGACATCAATGCTTAAATCACTGAAAACAAATTGAGTTTCTTTTATTTCTTCAATATAAAAGTATTAATAATAATTAATTGCATCTCGAAAAAAATCCATGACATTATGCCCTATATGGAATATGGTAATGTTTGCACAGCAAACAAAAGTAAAACTAACCGTATATTTTATATCTATATACAAGTGTTAACTAAATATTTATACACACAATTCAACATAAATTCTTGTCCAAATGATAAATATTATGTATGCTGTCGGCAGTATAGCATCTTTAAACCTTTCAAATGCTCATTAATATTTTACAATATACTTGTTTTATTTTCACTGTCAAAACACATTGGGAGTATTTTACTCAAAATCATGAAATTAAAATCGGTTCTATTGAAATATACAATGGCATGTACATTACTCACATATTTCGTTTACACATCATTGTGATATCATAACTGACGGTATAACATGTATTTGGTAGAATTACGATGTAACTGTGAAACAATCTGTCTGCTGTGAATGCATTTCATCGTTAAATGAAATAGTTTTTAATATGTCATACTAAACTAGGAAACGGAATGTTTAAAGCAAATGAAAAATAGCAAATATGATACAGAAACTGTTACACATTTCCGTTATTGTCAATAAAGATACCACTGCTCAGTACTTAGTTTGATTTGGTGTTTTAGATAAATATCCATTAACAGCCAGGCAATTAAGGACGGTCTCTCATTTGTGCAATGTGTGGCGGTGTGTGGATGTCTGTTTTGGGAGACTGTGTTATATTCGTGTTGTCTCCTTGTAAATGAGGAACTTTTGTCCTTATTATAGTGTTACGTAAGAAAATTGTTCTTAGATTAAAACACGGATTATCTAAATACAAATAAATACAGATGTAATTGTATCATTGTTAAATCCCCAAATCAACTTTATGTAACATGGAGACCACAAAAGGACCAGTTAGCATCAAATTAAATATGGGTCAAAAGAACACCGTGCACGACACCGTTTTTCACATCAACATATTTTTTATTCAAAATTGTATTTTATTTCGTGAAATGTGTTTCACCAGGGTGCTGTGTTATTCCTGTTCTTCTTTTATTGCGGCAGTTGAGCCTGATGTTCGAAAAATTTCAAAAATGTTATTTTTTTCTCTCAGTTACCTTATAAATATATCCTTTAAACAAACTAAAATAGAAAAAAAAACAATACGAAAAAAGAACTTTTGATAACGCCCTTATAACTGTCAGAATCCTGTGTGGGTGACTATTTGTTCAGTTGATGCGGTGTCTTTGTGTTAGGTATCCTTTTAATATAGTGCTACATCACTGAAGCATGCTGCCGAAGACACCAAACAAAAAAAAAACCCGCCCGATTATATTATACTGACAACGGGCGAACCAGTCGTCTCACTCCACTGCTGAACGCTAACAGTAGAAGCTACTACTTTATAGACTGGTGTGGCTCGACCAGGGGACAGAACCAAGAGCCTATCTCACAGGGACGAACGCTTAAACAAAGTGTTGAATGTCACGGAATGCGGGGGTGTTTTGGGTAGGCTGTGGTATGTTTGTATTGTGACTTCTTGTAACAGTGAAAATTTTGTCCTTTTTTTACTAAAGCATGCTACCAGAGATACCAAACAAGCACACAATAGCCATAACAATTGTTATATTTATAATGCTACAAATGTTATTATACCGACCTTCATTAACATGTAGTAATTCAACAACAATATCTTACTGTATAAACAGGTAGTAACAAACAATACGTTTTTTGTATTTACGCTAATTATGATGGTAATTAATCATGCATAGTCATACACCTAGATTTATAACCATAAATGCAAATCTTGAAGTGTCCTCAATTAAATAAGACAGTACCATAATAAGGTATAATTAAGAGGTACTTATATCATATTCAATGCGCGAACAGAAAACGTAGATCTTCTGAGATATCGTGATTCATCTATTTATCAGTTGGAAGAGATACGTTTTTGATTTTACTGCAAAGTCTCTCTTGTGATATTGTCATATTCTCTTCTTTGATTTTTGTTGATGATTCATGGTATAGCAGGATAGTATTATTATCCTTCACCATTTGGGACAGAGAAACACTATCTTATCAGTGCAATGAAAACTCTTTGCCCTGCCCCTCTCATTCCTAAAATTATATACAGCCTCCCAAAACATGCGCGTGAACAAGTAACCACTTAAAACGATTTACCTTTTCCTTTAAAGATGCTCCACCGCCGACAGAGCATAAAATGATTTTTCATCATTTTGAACAATAATTGGGGTTTAATCGTGTATATGTATGCCTAATTAAACAAAAAAAATAACATCAAATAATTTATTTCGCCTATGGTGCATGCGCAATCATTACTGTACATTCCATATAAAATATAGTGCCACTGAATTTTTTCGGATGCAATTAATTATTTTTCATATTTAAAACTTGAGGTAAAATTAGAAGCTCAAACTTTTCAATGGTGGTAAATGGAGTAAAGTAAGTAACTTTTATAACTGAAGAAAAATAATAAATCGTCCTGCTCCTGTTTTTTGATAGTGAAAAAAATACCATTTGTCAGCGGTGGAGCATCTTTAAAACGTTGAAAATTGACCTGAATATAAAAAATTGGCAATCTAATCATACAATGTAATATCACATTCCATAGGCCACATTAAACGTCATAACGGTTAAAACCATTGCTGAGCACCAAGATTAACGTGCGTCCTATATAGCAGTGTGTCAGTTGTTTGTTTGAGTTAAGAGTAAATGTATTTGTGCCATAACAGGTATTGTCCCACATATACAGTATATCACGTAAAGGAAATTATGGTTCCCAGAGACGTGTTTTTTGGTTATTTCAAAAGAAAATATTAATAAAAAAAATTTGACTTAGCCGGAGTTAAGGATAAACAATAATGATAACCCTTAATGCTAGCCCTGCAGGTAGGCGCGATTAGAAATGATGCCTGCTAGCCCCTAATTGTCAATGATCGTAAAGAGGCGAACTAAATTTAGGATCTTACTCTTTTCTCTCACTTCCTAATTGACTTTATCTATCCTAAAGCCTATCCATTGCCCGACGCTACCTTGGCACCGCCTCACTTTTGGCCTTGAGTTGAGGCGTTTACGTGCCCTGTGAGGAAGGTCTCTGGGTTCTGTCCCCTGGCCCGAGACAAACACCAAAGTCTTATACAAAGTGGTAGTTTCTTCATCAGCTCCTGCTTAGCGATTCATCACACAGAGGAGTGGGTACGACGACTGGTTTCGCCCGTTAGTCAGTATAATGTGACCCGGTGGGGTGTTAGTTATGCTTGTGTGTCTTCGGCGGCATGCTTCATTGATAAATAGGCACTATAAAAAGGGCAACAGTTTATGCCACTATACAAGAAGACACAACACGAAACATACCGCAGTCCTCTCAGTACAGCTCACTCTCGCACAACAACACGCAACACAAAGCACGCGCATACATGGGAGGCCGTCCTTACAATGACCATGAGCTGTTAATAGTGACGTATAATACATCAAATCAAACAACAAACAAACAAACAAACCCTTATGCGATTATTATTGTCTATGAACCACTGACCGATTTATGTCGTTCCTTTGTCCACGGATCGTACTTGTAGCGTTGATTCGTGCTCAACGTCGAACTGAAGAAATATTTATAACACGTTTCGCCGACAGTTTTATATTCAGAATGTTTTATATTTGCGGTACTACGTACAAGTTACATGTACTTAAGTTGAACTAATTCGGTCTCTTTCTTACTAGATGACCTTACCCCAAGGCAAATGGTTCGGTATTTGGAGTTTTAGATAAACAAAGAATAAAATTGTTACTACTATGTTTATATAAAAAATATAAATTATTCAGTATAAAATTAGATCAGGACATTGTGTGCATGTTTTTGAAGATTGATGCCAGGGTCCACAGACTTTGGTTTTGTTTGGATTTGTTATATTAACGTTCTCTTAACAGCCAGGGTCATTGAAGGCCGACATCCCGTGTATGTGGCGTTTTGTGTGTGTAAAGTGCGAGGTGAGTGTACTGGGAGACTGACGTTATGTTCGTGTTGTGTCTTCTTGTATAGTGGAACTATTGCTCTTTTTATAGTGCTATATCACTGAAGCATGCCGCCGAAGACACCAAGCTACATACACCACTCGGTCACATTATACTGACAACAGGCGAGTCAGTCGTCCCGCTCCCGCGCTAAACAGGAGCCAGAAACTACCACTTTTATAGACTTTGGAAGTGTCTCGGCGAACACACTCAACATAAGGCCAAACGTGAGGCGATCTCAAGCGAAACATGGATACAGTTTTTTTCACATTTTCTGTGTCGACAAAAATATTTTTTAAAAAAAGTTGCCACGACAAAAGAGATTGACCTTCAACTAATTCCGACTCGTCCAATGTACGAATCAACACATGTGATTTAGTCTTATTTTTTATTCAATATGAAATGACGAGTTTTAAACTTTTAGAAGACTGGTATATTTCCTCAATCGATTAACTATACACATGCATATATATACAATATGCTTTTTACAGTATATTACCGCCACCTACGTAATTTGTACTGAACTAATAAAATGCTTAATAATTGGACAGGCATAGCAGGGAATACATATATGGAGTACATCTTTAAACACATAATTCGCTCAAAATACAAACTAGTGTATGTATTATTGGTGTTGTGTTCTATCTTTGTGGGGGTTATGGGAGGGGGAAATTTGTTTTGTGGGGAAGCGTGGGTGACAAGTAGACAGGATATATTAGGCAAGCAAACCTGACATAAACACACAAAAACCACGAAAACCTTACCTTGGAAAATCCTCATGAAAACACACAAACACAAAACAAACAATAAAACAAATTGACCGTAGTATTCTGGTCGTCCTCTACTAGACCGCATCCGTTGGCGAGAAAAGACTGTCTCAACATGGTCACACACTGGTCAGCTTTCATTACATGGTTTAAAAAATAGCATGCTTGTTTGTTTCAATTTCGTGAAATAATAATTTCAATTTTTATGTTCACGAAAACGCTATTAATCATTTGGTTTGTTTATTGCTTGTAATGTTTTGTTAAAAGACATAGGCAAAACACTAAAACCTATATCTATATGATTTGTTTTATAATACAACCAACTCTTTATAAAATGAGGTAATCTTTAAAAAAGAGTTTTAGAATCTTACGACAAGGATTTTACATTAAATTGGTTGAAATGTAGCATGATAAAATACCAACAAAACTACTAATAAACCTAATAATTTGTGTCAGAATTTTTCAATTCGAAGAAAAACTATACCCTTGAGACGTTCACCAGCAGATGATAACAAAGTTTAATAGTTAATCTGTTGTTAGTTTTCAAAAGTCTACTTTGACTTTGAAAACATTCACGATGTCAACTAAAATCTTATCTTTATCCCAAGATGAAAATTGGGCCATGGTCAAGCTTGCTATACTTTTATCACCAAATACACAATTTCGTCCGGCGTCATGTTTTCTAGCTGAAAGTGACCAGTGTATATTGGGCGTTCCTTGAACATGTGGACATTGCGGTCAATACTGCGGCCATCTGATGGACACACATGACTTTCAATGGATGTTAATATCCTTTGTAATGATAACAAGTTGACGTACCGATAGCTATACATTATGATCACCTATGCAGTTTTTGTAGAGTCGACGGTGACGTGGGGTTACACCGTTGCCTCCCGCGATAGCTGACCTGGAGATGATAAAATGCATAATTACGCGCACGATAACGTTTTATCGAAGCATGACTCTATATGACAAACACAACAAAAAACTTAAATAGTTTTTGAATGTTTTTAGCTGGGAACTTGATGAGAGGCGTGGGAGTAATGTGTCAGTCACTTTTGGTAACATATCTTAAATCGATGACAAGCATCATTACACGCATTATAAAGCTTAACGAAGCATGCAAATGATCACTTCACATTTTCTTTTCTTTTATGTATATTGATACAAAATGACAGATGTGATTTCTTTATCAAGTATGTGATAATCGAAACAGCTCTTTGGTGCTTTGAGCGTTCGCCCCGTGTGAGGAAGGATCTGGGTTCTGTCCCCTGGCCGAGACACACCAAAGTCTATAAAATGGTAGTTTTCTTCTTTCCCCCTGATTAGCGCACAGCATAGGGCAACAGTTCCAACTATATAAGAACACACTACATGAATATACCGCAGTCTACCTAAAACACGCACCTCGCACAAATATACACGCAAACACACAGCATACATGGGATTCGTCCTTACATGACCATAGCTGTTAATAGGACGTTAATTAATCAAACAAACAAACAAATCATTTGTGCTTAAATCATGAATTTATTTGTAAATGATGGGAGGAATCAGCTTGCTGATGCAGTGCAGTTAAACGATGTATTTTGTTCCTGAATAATCCCAAAGTTCTTGCCTGTAAACTCTGTTATTAGTGTACATGAGGCGATTATGACGTTGCAGTAGGACGTTGTATTACACAAGTTTTTTTTTTATTTAGTTACGAAACTATTGCTTAAATATTTACGCTAAATTATTGTATGCATTATCCTTTTTAAAGTGTCAGTGAAAGACATATTTGAAAAAAAGCAAGAAGCAGAATGAATTGTTCATTAAAGCAAAATATTTACTCAGATGAGATTTATTTACAGGCACATGATTTACGATCATTTGTCGCATCGTTATGTTAAATAACCTCATTTTTGTAAATGAATCCAAATGACCCCTCATTTTAATGGAGAAATATTTATGGCATTCTAAATCATGAGATTCACTGCTTGTTTTTTATCCTCATGAGTAAGACTTCGATTATGTTAAAAAAAATTAAACCCGCTATTGCGTTGAGAAGCGCAAAAATCTACATCTTATATTAATAGCTTGATGCAAGAGGACACAACAGGTCATTTTAACAAGAGAACGAATATACGTTACCGGCATACAATACTTTTGGGCCGGTACGAAATGATCTCTATTTGTCCTAGTGGAGTACTGCCTCAGAAAAAAAACACTCGTACACAGTTTTCTTTAGTTTAGTGTATATTTCCAATTATTTTATGCTTATACATGCATTTATGTATTATGTTTGTGCAAATCAAACATGATAACCATTCCACCCTACCGATCACAAGCCTTAAGTCCACAATTTGTAGATTGCCGTAGAATTTTCTCCTTTAAATAGACCTGTGAAAAAAAAATTAATGGTTCTCAGTGAATTTGTTATTTTACACGAGGTTCAAATTTTATTTTCCTGAGATGTAGG